>NC_041392.1:691240386-691249879 GCF_002162155.2 Triticum dicoccoides | reverse complement strand
CGACGAGGGAGGCCCGGGGCATGGCGATGCGCGGGTGCACGTGGGGTTTATGCGGTGAGCGCTTGGGGAGATGCAGGCGGGCGCGGACAGCGTGTTGGTGAGGGCGAGTGGGAAACAGCGTCGGGGTGGTCGCAGGTGTCGGTGTCAAAATCGGCGGATCTCGGGTAGGGGGTCCCGAACTGTGCGTCTAAGGCGGATGGTAATAGGAGGCAGGGGACACGATGTTTTACCCAGGTTCGGGCCCTCTTGATGGAGGTAAAACCCTACGTCCTGCTTGATTAATATTGATGATATGGGTAGTACAAGAGTAGATCTACCACGAGATTAGAGAGGCTAAACCCTAGAAGCTAGCCTATGGTATGATTGTATGTTGTCCTACGGACTAAAACCCTCCGGTTTATATAGACATCGGAGGGGGCTAGGGTTACACAAGGTCGGTTACAAAGGAGGAGATATCCATATCCGTACTGCATAGATTGCCTTCCACGCCAAGTAGAGTCCCATCTGGACACGAGACAAAGTCTTCAATCTTGTATCTTCATAGTCCAACAGTCCGGCCATAGGATATAGTCCGGCTGTCCGGAGACCCCTAATCTTCGGCATTGCAAGGCGGGTTCCTCCTCCGAATACATCACGGAAGAATTTGAATACAAGGATAGTGTCCGACCCTGCCAAATAAGCTCCACATACCACCGTAGAGAGAATAATATTTCCACAAATCTAATCTACTGACACGTTTTGGCAACATGACATTACGCCATGGCCCGGTAATTATTCGAACCGTTTCCTTTGACTAGCCCTGCACATAACGCGAGGCAGTTTTTGACACGTCTTGTCAAAGCAGAGATTGTGTCCCCTTATCACGGGATTCTCATCAATACGGGCGTGGGTAACCCAACCGCGCCATCGATTACGGCGCTTGAGGGATAAGCAAGTTTTACCAAGCTAGTGGGGACGCATAGTTTCGTCCACCCATATAAAGGGATAAGGATTCACCTTTTCATACACGCCTTCTTCCTCCTTTGCTCATCCATTTTCGCACACTCGAGCTCCAGCGCCCCAGTCCGCACTTCCCACCTCAACCTTCTCCAACCATGTACGGAGCGGGAGGCAGGTGGCTGGTCTCCTCCATCACGGAGGGACACATCAAGAAGCTGAGGAGAGCCAAATACCTGCCCGACGACATCGCGCACCGGCTCCCAGATGAGGGGCAGCTCATCCCCACCCCCAGGCCCCATGAGAGGGTAGTGTTCCTTACCCATTTCCTCCGCGGACTGGGATTCCCTCTCCACCCATTCGTCTGGGGGCTCATGTTCTACTACGGCCTGGATTTCCACGATATGGCCCCGAACTTCATCCTCAACATCTCGGCGTTTATTGTCGTGTGCGAGGCCTTCCTCCGCATCAAGCCCCACTTCGGCTTATGGCTGAAGACCTTCAATGTCAAGCCGAAGGTAGTGAGCGGCCGTTAGGCGGAGTGCGGAGGCGCCATGGTGGGCAAGATGCCCAACGTCACATGGCTCGAGGGCTCCTTCGTGGAGACCATAAAGGGGTTGCAATCGGGGTGGTTCTACATCACCGAGCTGCGTGACCCTAAATGGGAAGCGGCCCCCGAGTTCCGATCTGGCATCCCCACGCGGCTCACCTCCTGGCAAGAGAAGGGCCTGTCCTGGGGTAGTTCGGGAGAGCTGACCGGACTCCAAACATGTATTCAAAACATGGTGAACAAGAAGCTCAAACTCGTTAACGTAGTCCAGGTCATGCTCATCCGCCGAATCCTCCCGTGCCAACAAAGGGCATTCAACTTGTGGGAGTTCGACCCGGCCCAGCACCAAACTCTGAACAGGCTCTTCGACACAACTCACGAGGATGCCTGGAAGGTGCTATTCAAAGGTGCCAAGGTTCCCCCTCCCACTACCGAGGATCACGGATTCTGTGCGAAGCGCCAAGCCAGCGCGATAAGCTGTTTTACCTCTCACAGGATACTTGTCTTTCATAGTTTGACTCTATGCAAGATCTAAGCTCCTGTACCTTTGACAGGACTGGCAGGAGACGACCGGACAGATCGACTGTCCGGCTCCTTTGCCCGAAGGCCCAACAGATGCTCTCCTGACGAAGATGCTGACTCCGGCTCCTTACAAGGTGCCGGAGAAGAGCAAGAAGGCCAAGGGAACCCGAAAGAGTTCCCGATGCCAGGCATCATCGGACTCATAGTCCGATAAATCTGCGACACACTCCTCCCCCGAAGACGAGGATGGAGAAGAAGATGCTCCCCCTTCAGTTGGGGGAGACAAGAAAAGGAAGGCCGCCCCAACTGGGAAGGCCGAAGGGTCCAAGAAGGGAAGGACTCTCCTTCCGGACAGTTCTACCACCGCCGCCGAAGGCGAAGATGAGTGGCTGCCTAGGGCCAAGCCCCTGGGGAAGTCATAACTCATAGCATTCCTTTGTCGCACTACTTCTCCTAACGCCGAATTATGACTATGCAGACTACCACGAGCCTGTATCGACGTATCGCCGGACGGCTCCCTGGGCTCGTCGGATATGGATAGTGATCCACTTCCGACCGCCACCTCCCCTTGCCCTACGGACAACGCCGAGGTATTGTCTCAAGAGGCACCGGGTCGGGGGGAGATAGTCCCGGAGGCGCCTCAAGGCGACCTTGCGGACTCCGGGAGCAGAGGGGACAAGGCCCCCTAGGGCTCCGAGTTTGGCCCTCAGCCGAACACCGCGCCGGAACCTCCAGTGGTTCCGGATTCGGGAAGGCGGCCTCCTTCCAAGAGGGGCAAGACACCTGTGCCGGTGACCTCTGTCCATCCAGAGGCACCGGACAATCTGCTGGGAGCGCTTCGCAGCGCTTCCATCGATGAGGAGCACCGCACTATTATGAGTGCGGTGGTCCAGAAGGTTCAGTCCGCCAAGAGCGGATTGACTGAAGCCTGTGCCAGCCTTCTAACAGGCTTTGAGGTAAGTGTTTGAAATATAGGAAAAATATTACCGCATAGACAGTAGCCCCTGATGCTCTGTTCGATGTTCAAAAAGAAAAGCCGAATAGAGGATCAAATAATACAGCAGGAGTCTAACATAAGTATGTCTATATGCGTATGCAGGCTTCGCTGCTGGCCTCAGCCGCACTAACTGCGGAGGTAGCCACACTGAAGCAGGACCTCGAGGGGTCCAAGAAAGAGCTCGGCCTTGCCAAGAGGTAGCTCGAGGAGAACAAGGGTAAGTAATACCCTGTCTATAGATACGTATATATAAAAGAAGACGCGATTGCAAAATGACAGGATCATCGTATATTTGCGAGGGGCCACGACTGAGGTGGCGACCCTGAAGCAAGCGTTATCCGAGGCCGAAGACAAACTGGCCAAGGAGCGCACCGAGCAGGAAAGGCAAGAGGCACGGGTGGGCGAGGTGCATCAAGAGCTCCAAGCTCTCGTGTCGAAGCATGAGGCATTGGAGCGTGACTCGAAGACGCGAGAGTCCAAGTTTGCCGCCGCCCGTGAAAATGCAAAGAGTGCCAAGGCCGAAGCACAGAAGGCCCTCCAGGAGATTGATGCGATGAAGAAGATAGCGGCCGGTAAGGCATTCTATATGCAAAGCAAGCATGTGAAAGTAAATTACCTGTTACTTACCCGAATCCGGAGCTCTCCAGGAGCATTCGCAGATTTGCCCCGCAGCGTGTCGGATGCCGCAACTTTTTACCAGGCCGAGGAGGGAATCTCAACGGAGAAGTTGTTCTGGGCCCAATATACTAGGACCGAACACCCGGTGCCTACGAGCGACCAGCTAAAGCAGCCGGTCGAGCTACACAAGGCGGCCGAACAGGCCATGAAGGGCTTTATAGTCTGGCTGTGGCCTGGCGACGCCCTTCCGAACAGCTACTTCGGCCTGGTGAGGCGGCTTGTGGATGCCTGCCCACGGCTGGAAGTCGTCAAGCGGTCCGTCTGCATCGAAGGTGCACGCCGGGCTTTCGCCCGTGTGAAGGTGCAATTGGCCAAGCTAGACACCATGAAGCTGATCAAGGAAGGACCACCACAGGGCAAGGAGCATCGCACCCCCGAAATTTATTATGAGGGTGTCCTGAAGGGTGCCCGTCTTGTAGCGGACGCATGTCCAAAGGATGTAATATTTGAGTAAACTTGCTCGTGTGATCCTGTATGATGAAAATTTGTTTCATATGCGCTATGCAACGCTTGTTTGAATTTAAAATATTACCTTCTGTTTGGCTGTTTATCCAATCTGAGAGATGGCTAGTCCTCGGCTTCTGACCCCATGCCGCGAGTGCTGGGGTGTTCGAGATAAACCTGAGCACTCTTGTTCCCATTTTTGGGTCCTTCGAGGGAGGTGCTCAGCACAACGAACAAGGCAACCAGACTAATAATGCTTTATCACTCTCACTTAGCCATAGAATTCTATAATTTTAAATTTCGGCGAAGCGCCTGGTATTCGGAAGGCCGAATTCGGGGCGCGATACACGCCTTTAAGCCGGACAGGACCGGCTCCTCGCTCTAAGCGGCATAAGTCTTTAGGGACTCGAAACCTCGCCGAACAGCGACCAGTCTCTCGCCTTATCATGACAGTCAATTTTAGCTTTCTCTACTGAGGTGCTTAGCCCAGCAGAACCGGGGCACAATCGCAGTAGTTCTCCTAGTGCTACCTTAGCCGATAGAGCAGAATGTAAGGTACCAAAACATAGGAGCCGGGCAAACCCAACATTTGACCAAAGACATGATTCGGAGCTGATGCATATAATGCTATAAGTTCGGGGTGCCGCACTTGTGAAAGTGTTTGGACTTCTCACACCATATTGTGGGGTACTTAAGCCCCTGATGTATTGGCCGTACCAAAGTGTACGGTTGCAAGGCATCATTAATGAACACACACACACACACACACACACACACACACATATATATATATATATATATATATATATATATATATATATATAACAAGAATGCAATAATAGTCGTAATGTTATGCATTGTTTATTCAAAAAGGTGCGTTAAAGCAGAATGATATAGATAGTGTGATAAGCAAAAAGTAGGACTATGTCCCTTCCAAGGGCAAGCTGAGGAATAGTATTAAAGCAAATATTTCACTCGTTACCATAATCCACCTGGGAGTTCCATGGTGTGACGTAGCTTCCCGCCTCCTTGGTTGTTGCATAATGTGTTCGGCAATCATGCTGCCGGACAGGGTTTCCAGAGATTAAAGTCATGAAAGAGAAAAATAACAAAGCGGGAAGCCCCTAGTGCGGTTTAAGCCGCGTATTGGGGCGTGCCGTAGTTGTGCCCCCCCTTCCCACCTGTGCCCATGGTATTTTTAATGCGTAATTATGTACGCGTGGCACGGATTTCGTCGTCTGGCTGGGACTGGGGTGGGGGACGCATTGCTACGCGAGCTCAGATCGTGCCAGGTGGTCTAGTTGCCGATTACTCTGAGCGCGCTTGAAGGTCTCCGGGTCTTGAAACGCCGAACCGGTGGCCTTGAGAGGCTGCTTTGCGCTTCCGCTGTGAGGGCCGCAGTGTGCTCCTCCGTTCGGAGAGAGCGCTCTGTGTTTCCATTAACTGTAATAACCCTCCGAGGTCCTGGCATCTTGAGCTTGAGGTATGCATAATGCGGTACCGCATTGAATTTCGCAAATGCGGTTCGCCCGAGCAGTGCATGATAGCCACTATGGAACGGGACTATATTGAAGATTAATTCTTCGCTTCGGAAGTTATCCGGGGATCCGAAGACCACTTCCAGTGTAATTGAGCCTGTGCAATGGGCCTCTACACCTGGTATGACGCCTTTAAAGGTCGTTTTCGTGGGTTTGATCCTTGAGGGGTCTATACCCATTTTGCGCACTGTGTCCTGATAAAGCAGGTTCAGGCTGCTGCCGCCATCCATAAGGACTCGAGTGAGGTAAAATCCGTCGATGATTGGGTCTAGGACCAGTGCGGTGAATCCTCCATGACGGATACTAGTGGGGTGGTCCCTGCGATCGAAGGTGATCGGACAGGAGGACCATGGGTTGAACTTTGGGGCGATTGGCTCCAACGCATATACGTCCCTGAGCGCATGCTTCCGCTCCCTCTTGGGGATGTGGGTTGCGTATATCATGTTCACCGTCCGCACTTGTGGGGGGAACCTCTTCTGTCCTCCGGTGTTCGGCTGCCGGGGCTCCTCTTCGTCATCACTGTGTGACCCCTTATCTTTGTCTTCGGCAATTAACTTGCCGGCCTGCTTGAACACCCAACAATCCCTGTTGGTGTGGTTGGCTGGCTTGTCAGGGGTACCATGTATTTGACACGAGTAGTCGAGTATACGGTCCAAACTGGACGGGCCCGGAGTGCTTCTTTTGAATGGCTTTTTCCGTTGACCGGGGTTAGAGCCTTTGAATCCGGCATTGCCTGTCGTATCCTCGGTATTGTCGCTGTTAATGTGGCGCTTATGTTTGTTGCGACGTGACCTGCTATTGCCGTCCTTGGTATCTGAAGTACCATGGTTCTTTGATATGTTATTACTGCGAGCCAGCCAGCTGTCTTCTCCCGCACAAAAGCGGGTCATGAGTGTCGTGAGGGTTGCCATAGATTTCAGCTTTTCTTGACCAAGGTGCCGGGCTAGCCACTCGTCGCGGATGTTGTGTTTGAAAGCTGCTAGGGCCTCTGCATCCGGATAGTTGATAATTTGATTTTTCTTTGTTAGGAATCGAGTCCAGAATTGCCTGGCCGATTCTTCTGGCTGCTGAATTATGTGGCTCAAGTCATCGGCATCTGGTGGTCGCACATAAGTGCCCTGAAAGTTGTCGAGGAATGCGGCCTCCAGATCTTCCCAACAGCTAATGGACTCTGCTGGCAAGCTGTTAAGCCAATGCCGCGCTGATCCTTTGAGCTTTAGTGGGAGGTATTTGATGGCGTGTAAGTCATCACCGCGGGCCATGTGGATGTGAAGGAGGAAATCCTCAATCCATACCGCAGGATCTGTTGTGCCATCGTATGATTCAATATTTACGGGTTTGAAACCCTCTGGGATTTGATGATCCATTACTTCGTCTGTGAAGCATAGGGGGTGTGCGGCGCCTCTGTATTGGGCTATATCGCGACGCAGCTCGAATGGGTCTTGCCCGCTGTGTTCAGCCCGGCCAGATTTACTTTTACTGTATCCGGCATGACGTTTATCGTCTCGCATAGTGGCGCGCCCTCGTGATCCGTAGATCGATCTTGCATGTTCTGTTTTGTCCTCCAATACGTCTCGCAGGTCTGGCGTATTTCCCCATGCCTTTTTATTTGAATGGCGTCGGGGTGCAGGCTGAGCTTTTGGCTGGAATGCCTCTCTATCACAACCATGAGGTGGCCGATCAGCCGCGTCATACGCTTCTTCCTCCAGTCGGGGTAGCAACCTGCATTTTAGGTAACTCTTGGAGGGGCGTTCGAGTTTATATTCCTCGGCCGCGAGGACTTCAGTCCATCTGTGAGCTAGCAGATCTTGATCAGCTTGAAGCTGCTGCTGCTTTTTCTTAAGGCTACTTGCCGTGGCTATAAGCCGGCGCTTGAAGCGCTCTTATTCGATGGGATCCTCTAGCACAACAAATTCGTCATCGTTGAGGCTTGCCTCGTCTTCGGAGGGAGGTATGTAATTATTATCCTCTTCCTCTCTATCTGCCGCTCTCTCAGAAGGGCTGGCTTCTCCATCCTCCTGTGCTGAATCTTACTGGAGGAGGTTGTCTTCGGCACTGTCCGGGGTGTTGATATCTCCTGTGCCGGTATCACCGCTTTTGCTTTGGCGGGACTTAGAGCGGCGCCGCTGACGTCGGCGCTTAGGTTGCTTCTTGGAGGGGTCAACCTCCGCAGTCTCGTCGCTATTGCCTTCTTTGGGTGTGTCCATCATATATATGTCATACGGCGAGGTGGCTTTCCAGTGCCCTATAGGTGCTGGTTCCTCTTCGTCTCCCGCATCATCGTCCATATCATCGATGTCTTCGGAGTCGAAGTCGAGCATGTCGGTTAAGTCATCGACAGTGGCTACTAAGTGGGTGGTGGGTGGGCAGCGAATTTCTTCGTCATTCGCATCCCAATCCTGCCGGACATAGTTCGGCCAGGATCCTCCTGACAAGGAGAGAGACCTTAATGAGTTCAGTATGTCGCCAAAGGGCGAGTGAGGAAAAATATCCGCGGAGGTAAACTCCATGATCGGCGCCCAATCGGATTCGCTAGGAACGGGCGCAGGCGGTTCGGAGTCCGTGGCCGGAGAAGGATCCGGCAGTTTGATGACACGGCTCTCGTGCGGGGTAAGGTCGATGTTCGGCTCGATCGCCGCTGAGGATAAGGCCTCCGTGGAGGGTCGGAGCGGCTGCCGGTGCGATCTCTTGAACACTGTCTGATGGTAGAGCTAAATCGTACTCATCGTGACCGCGTGGCGCACAAGGCAGAGGCTCGAATCCGCCGAAGATCAAGTCTCCGCGGATATCGGCTGTGTAGTTTAAGCTTCCAAACCTGACCTGGTGGCCAGGGGCGTAACTTTCGATCTGCTCCAGACGGCCAAGCGAGTTGGCCCGCAATGCGAAGCCGTCGAATACAAAAATCTGTCCGGGGAGAAAAGTCTCACCCTGGACTGCATCTCTAACGATGATCCAAGGAGCCATCAAGCCTAATGGCGACGACACAAAGGAACTCTCAATGAAAGCACCAATGTCGGTGTCAAAACCGGCGGATCTCGGGTAGGGGGTCCCGAACTGTGCGTCTAAGGCGGATGGTAACAGGAGGCAGGGGACACGATGTTTTACCCAGGTTCGGGCCCTCTTGATGGAGGTAAAACCCTACGTCCTGCTTGATTAATATTGATGATATGGGTAGTACAAGAGTAGATCTACCACGAGATCAGAGAGGCTAAACCCTAGAAGCTAGCCTATGGTATGATTGTATGTTGTCCTACGGACTAAAACCCTCTGGTTTATATAGACAACGGAGGGGGCTAGGGTTACACAAGGTCGGTTAGAAAGGAGGAGATATCCATATCCGTACTGCCTAGCTTGTCTTCCACGCCAAGTAGAGTCCCATCCGGGCACGAGATGAAGTCTTCAATCTTGTATCTTCATAGTCCAACAGTCCGGCCACAGGATATAGTCCGGCTGTCCGGAGACCCCTAATCCCGGACTCCCTCAGCGGGCGAGGCCAGGGACATAGGCGACACGCGGGTGTCGCAGGGGTGTGGCCGCGGGCGAGGTCAGGGACGCAGGCGACGCGCAGGTGCCGCAGGGGCGAGCGCGAGGAGGTGCCGCGGTGCGCGTGCGGGACGAGGCCGCGGCCGTGAGCGCGAGCATGAGCGCGCGCGAACGAGCAGGGAAGGAGAGGAGAGGCTCACGGCGGTTTGCTGGGATCGAGGCAACGGGGCTTGTGGAGGGGATCGGGGACGACGGCGTTGACGGAAAGGATGGCGTCAATGGAGTCCGGCGAGGGAGGTCCGACGGCGACGGCGTTCGGCGGCGACGAGCGGTCTCCTCCTCTCG
>NC_041392.1:691235851-691240228 GCF_002162155.2 Triticum dicoccoides | reverse complement strand
GTAGGGGGTTATGGAGAGGGAGTGGGGTGTATGGGCCGGTCGGCTGGGCCAGTTGGGCTGGTGCCCAGCTGGTTAGTTGGGCCATTTGGCCCAGCGAGAGGGGGGTTTCTTCCTTTTTTATTTTATTTTCTTTTGCTTTTTCTGTTTTTCCGTTTTCTTTTCTTTTTATTTATTTTATTTTCTGTTTTAAACCATTCTAAAATATCTAGGCATTTTATAAAAATGTGTTTATTACATCATATTTACATATGCAAAATATGGCACCTCCCGAACATTTTTGTTTTAACTTTTGAAAACTTTTATTGTTGATATTATTTTGAATTTGAGTTTTGAAACGGTTTCAAATCATCACAAGGTTAACAACTGTGGTACCATTAGGGTGGGATTACTGTATCTTAATTACCTGGGCTTACACGAAAAAAATCAAAACAAATACTAGAAAAATTCAAAAAATTCCAATTTTTTTGTGGGATAGAAATTTGATGCGTGAGCCCGGTTCCAAATTCCAAGTCATTTGGACGTTTGACCAGCTCTCAGCAAAAAAAAAACAAATTGGGGGTGAGTAAAAATGTTTACTGTTCATGTACTGTTCGGGCCTCATTTGTCTTTTTTGCTCAGAGCTGCTCAAATGTCCAAATGACCTAAAATTTGGAGCGGGCCTCATGCATCAAATTGTCTACGTTTTGAATTTTTTACAAAAAATTTTCTAACCGGGTGCAGATGAGCCCGGGCACCGAAACGCCCTACTCGTAGATTCACTCATTTTCACTGTTTCAAATAGCCCGCTATAGCTCCGCTATAGCACGCTATAGCGTTTATAAAAGGTCTTGCGCTAAGAGACTTTGGTCCAAACAAATGAACAAACATTTTAAATAGCGCGCTATAGCTCCGCTATAGCACGCTATAGCATTTGAAAGAGGTCTGGCGCTAAGATGCTTAGCGCGCTATTTAAAACTTTGCTCATTTTACTCTATATGTATGTACTCCCTCCGGTCCTTTTTACTCTGCATATTAGAATTCTCTGAAGTCAAACTTCATCAAGTTTGATTGTATTTATATGAAAAAATATCAACATCTGTCATGGTAAAGTTATATAATATGAAACTTTAAGTCATGACACATCTAGTGGTATTGATTTCAGATTGTGAATGTTGTTACTTTTTTCTACAAAGTTGATCAAACTTTACGAGGCTTGACTTCATTCAAATCTTATATGCGAACTAAAAAGAACCGAAGGGAATAGTACATTTTGAAATCTCTAAAAGGGCCTCAGCTTCAGCTTCATTTAGTAACGGGAGCAATAGTAAATGAAGGAGCGCCCACAGCTTCATGTTCGAATAGGGAACTTAGTATGGGACAGTAAGATGGAAAATTAAACAATGAATCAGTCTCGTTCGTCTCGCTCGGAATGCATTATTCGCTCATACAGTACATCAAATCTTTAGTCTAGTCAAATCACAGCAGTCGTCAACCACCAAGCGATTGAGAGTCCTCCACAGCATCCACGAGCCCGATGCCAGCATCTTGGCCACCAATTCGTCCGGGTCCGCGCACAGCGTCTCCACCGCGGCCGCCAGCCTCCGCAGCGCCTCGCCCAGCGGCTCCTGCCCGGGCAACCTGGCGTAAAACGCCCCGCCATGCCTGAGCATCTCCGCCAGGGTGAGGAACCGCTCGGCGAACTGCGCGCCGACGCCGCCGCCGGCCCTGGCAGCCGCGTCCACCGCATCGGCCCTCACCGCGTCGGCCGCGTCCCGGCCGTTGGGCACGTTCCCGCCGTCCGTCTCCTTGGAGACGAAGCACAGGAACTCGCTGGCCGCGTAGCTGACGAGGTCCTCCGGCTCCATGTCATCCGCGGCGGCGGCGAGCGCCCTGAGGTACCTGCCCCGAAGGCGCAGCGTGGAGAGCACGATCTCCAGGGCGTCGGCCTGCCGCTCCTCCTCCCACGCCGCCATGTCGAGCAGCGCTGCCACGATCGCGCGCGCCTCCTCGCCGGGCCGGCCGGCGAAGGCCGCCGCGCAGGCCCTGTAGTCCTCCACGCCCTCTGCCATGTCCTGGGCGACGCGCGTGGCGCTCCGCTCGGTGTCGTCCGCCCACTCGAGCTGCTTGAGCGTGGGGAGCCCCTTTCCCTTGGCCCGCAGCGCGTCCGACACCGCGGACTGCAGCTTCCGCATGGTCTCCTCCAGGGGTCGATGCACGCCTTGCTCCACCATCAACCGGATCTCATCGTCGCTCAAGGGCGCGGCCATTGTTACGTCGATCGACCGGTCTCCCAGCCTGGTTAAACCTCCTCTTTTCTTTTCTCTTCTTCTTCTGTCGCTGCTATGTATTGTTACGTGGCTCGATCCGTATATATAGACCGGCGAGACTGCGCGCGGTTTTCTTTCCCGATCCGACTTGGAACCGTACGTCTCCGTCGTGTGCTTCTTTTCCACGCTATATACGCACAGGGAAAAACGGCATCCCCGAAAGAAAAAAAATTGAAAAAATACACTATGAATACATTATTACTCCCTCCGTTCACTTATGTAAGCCGTTTCAGACATAAGAAAATGAACTGCTTTACTCACTGTCTGAAATGTTTTCAAGGCCTTATAAAAGTAAACAGAGAAATTATTATTCATTTATCCAAGAAAATAAACATTTATTAATATTTCACAAGAGACATACTTATGGTCGTTGTGATCTTGTAGGCTTGTTGATTTTCTACTCCAACTAAACCATGATTGCGCGTGTTGCCACGCCCGTTCATTTTTATAATCTTGATAAATATAACCGTAAATACATGAATGTACCAAACATGAATTTTAAATTTTCATAACTTAACTCAAACATTGAGAAGTTATTGAATAGGAGAAATTAAATCGTTTTGCAGTGAAGTACTGTGGAAGGGAAAACTGGGTGCACATTATCATGCCACACTCATCCATCTTAATGGATGAATGCTAGAAATATATGAGAAATGTGGAGATGGATTCATTCTTTTTGGAAGTCCAACATTCATTCATGTGTTACATATGAGGTTGAAAAAAAAAACTACGTATATATAGTCATAAAAGGAGAAGAGAAGATGAAGATCTGATAGTTGAATTCTTGCCAGATCATTGTGATAGTAAATAAAGCTTTGAATACTCGTCAATCAGAATATTGTAATGACAAGGACACGACAAGGACACGACGATATTTCTAAGCGATTGGTACAATTTTGTTTCACGAAGGTAAACACACGTTCTTTCTTTACTTGGGAGCTATAATTAGCACAAAAGTGACCTGTCAGGTTTTTGTTTCCCAAGTCCTAACAAAAATAATTGAAAGTTCAGATCGTATGCCGATAGGTTCACTACCGGAACAGGGCTCTATGCTGACAGCCAAATGTATGCCGACGGCCTCCGTCGACCTACTCCAAGCTATGCCGACAGCTTGGTCTAGGCCGTCGGCGTACAAGGCCATCGGGCTATCCCCGTCTAGGCCGACGGCCCCCCGTCGGCAAAGAATAGCCGTCGGCTTAGCCCAGACTATGCCTACAGCTGCCGTCGGCATGGATGCGGGCCCGCCGACCACGCTCGTGACGGGCGGCTAACGGGGTCGGATCTATGCCGACGGCAGAGACGGGCGGCCGTCGGCATAGATACGGGTGACACGTCATCGATCCAAAGTGCACCGACCAAGACCTATGCCGACGGCTGCCGTCGGCATAGATGACACGTCATCGATCCGCGGCGCGCCGTCCATCTGCTCTGGCTGCAGCTATCCATCGGCATATCTTTTTTTCTTTTTTATTCTTAGCTATATTTTATATTTTCTTACATATTATTATTTAACTAACTTACATAGAGCATGTGTTAATATAAGCATACATACATTATTTTTTGGTTCTGTAGGGGTGTGACCCCCCTCACGGACGGCGCCGCCGCCGGCCGGCACCTGGAGTGGGGAACAGTCGCATTGGGTCTATACGAAGGGGACTTTGCTCCCAAGTGTTTATATATATATATATCGGCTGACCTACCACAACCGGGTGGTGTTGTGGCATGTCCGAAGAGGCGGTACGCGTCTTCGGGGTGTGCCCCCCCACGGACGGCGCCACCGCCGACACCTGGAGGAGGGAAACAGACGCGTCGGGTCTACACAGAGGGGATGTAGCTGTGGGTTTGGCCGGATGTTGCTCCCAGGTGTCCCTTTGGGCTGGCCTAACACAACCGGTTGGAAAGGTCCACTGGTCAAAGCTCGTCCGTGGGAAGTCAAAGGGCTAGATCTCGTGGTCAACCGCTCCAGGGTTAGGCGGGACGGGGGCCCTAGAGGATAGCAATGCCACCGGAGTGTCGCACCGGCCCCTCATGCATGCGGGGTGGTGTTGTGGCATGTCTGAAGAGGCGGCGC
>NC_041392.1:691233225-691234120 GCF_002162155.2 Triticum dicoccoides | reverse complement strand
CAAGGAGGGGATGTATGTGTGGGTTTGGCCCGGATGTTGCTCCCAGGTGTCCCTTTGGGCTAACCTGACACAACCGGCTGGAGAGGTCCACTGGTCAAAGCCCGCCCGTGGGAAGTCAAAGGGATAGATCTCGTGGTCAACCACTCCAGGGTTAGGTGGGACGGGGGCCCAGGGCGGGGAGGGGGTAGAAATGCCACCAGAGCGTCGCACCGGCCCCTCATACATGCGGGGTGGTGTTGTGGCATGTATGAAGAGGCGGCGCGCGTCTCCGGGGCGTGGCCCCCTTCACGGACGGCGCCGCCGCCGGCACCTGGAGGGGGGAAACGGACGCGTCGGGTCTACACGGACGTGGTTGTTGCAAACGCCCGGCATGCGTCTCCGGGTTGTGCCCCCCCTAACGGACAGCTCCACCACCGGCACCTAAAGGAGGGAGACGGACGCGTCAGGTCTGTACCTGGACTATGTGCCCTGTTATGCTATGAATGGATCATGCATTTTGCTGCTGGTGCTGGTGCTGCCTGGTTGGATTATGTGTTCTTCTGCTCCACTCGGAAGTAGCTAACATTGTAAAAAAAAGTTGAGCTGGTAACTATGCCGAAGGCGAAGCCGTCGGCATAGTATGCCACGTGGACCCCTAAACTATGGCGATGGCTAAGCCGTCGGCATAGTTTGCCTTATCCAGCTGCAGGGCAACCCCCTTCACCCATTCCCCATCGCGCTCGACCCCGAGACTCCCCACCCGCCCCGCCGCGCCGCCGCTCCACCCTGACCTGCGCCACCGCCGCCACCCTCTCCTCCCCTCCTCGTGCCGCCGCCGCCGCGACCCTCTCCACCCCTCTCCCCTCGCGCCGCGCCGCCACCCCGACCTAGCCGCGCAACCGCCAGCAGCCCACCC
>NC_041392.1:691125873-691232799 GCF_002162155.2 Triticum dicoccoides | reverse complement strand
CCCCTCCCCACACCCTCCTCGCGTCGCGCCGCCACAGCCACGCCCTCCCTCCTGCTCGGCTCTCGGCACTCGCCGTGCCGGCCGGGGCTCGGAGCCCTCCTCCGGTGACCCCTACAGCGGCGGCCCCACCGCCCGTCCACCCTTCCCCTGCCTGCCCCCTGCCTCCCTGCTCGCCCGCTACACCGGCGCTCAAAATGCCCCCGGTTAGCTATTTTTTCATTTCTTGCATTTTGTTACTAGTTGTTATGTGCATGGATGCATGGATGAAATTTTTTTAGATGAATTGATGAATATTGGTAGATGGATGGATTGATGAATGTGCTTATGTTTTGTTATATGGATTTGTGATAGATGGATGGATTAATGAATTTGTTAGATGGATTTGTGATAGATGGATGGATGCAACTTTGTTAGATGGATGGATTGATGAATATTTGTAAGTTTTGTGTTTGGTCATGTTGTTTCATATGATACATTATTTGTCATGTTTAGTGTTAGGTCATGTTGTTTCATAGGACACTTAATGAAGCTTTTTTTGCAATTTGAGATGTTGTTTCATGTTGGTTCATAATATAGTGTCAATGCTTTATGTGATATGTGATGAGCTAATTTTTTTCACTCGGTCATTTTTATAGGATTTGTGGTGTTTCATCTCCGTGGAGTGATCTTTGACGTTGGAGGCGTTGGTCCACGGTCGCCCCTCCTTTGATCGACTACATCCTCTACATCCGAGGGTGAGCAACAATTACATGACCTCGACTGCTTTTTTTTCCATGTCACTACATTTCATTTTCACATCAAGGCGCGTAACCTAGGCGTCTCCCGACCAAAAGGGTTGCATCGATTAATATGCATTCAATTGCATATTTATCACCGCAGCTCTTTCGGATTGTCCAACGCTTTCCACGGACAACCCGAGGATGTGTAGATTGGGTACGTTGTTCATGCTATACCCCGTTCCGAGACAGGATCGGCGGCTCCTCCCTGTTGTTCTCTGGATGCACATTCTCTCAGCATTTTGCTGAGACGTGTATTTGGAGAACAACGGGGAGGTGCTGCCGAAATTTTGTCTCGGAATGGGGTAGAGCATGGACAACATACTCAATCTACAAATTCTCAGGTGGGATTAGGACCCATCTTTACCTATTAGAGATGTAGGTGGATTAAATGTCGTTTCTCGTCAACCCTGTAAAAAAATAAAATATTGATGTGAGTAATTTAAATGAATCCTTAATTTTGTTGTGTGGCTTCCAATAAAGCAGAGATGGCAAATAATCAGTGGATGTATAGTGGGTTTTTTCCGTCGGAATCAAGTAACAATAGAGTGGGTCGAGAAAACGGATGTGTTTTTGAAAGAGATATTCCATAGTCCAATGAGGATTGTGACAGAATGCCCGTGTGCCAAATGTAAGAGATGTATGCGCAGAGATAAGAGTGAGATGACTAAGCACCTTCGCACGCATGGATTTATGCCCAACTTTAATATGCCGATAAACTTTGCCCAGTGGGACCATGGTAGAGAGGAAGTGATACGACAATGTGTCGCTAGTTATGAGGACGATGGGGTTAGAGAAATGCTATATGATGTCTTTGCTGCATAGCCGACACCTCCGTCACATTCAGTGAATGAACCGGAGGAGCCAGAGGAAACCGCAATGGCCTTCTTGGATATCTTGGCCTCGTCAAAGAAACCTCTTTATGAGGGTGCCAAGATGTCTGTGTTGGATGCCATCTCGCAACTGATGGCAGTCAAGGCTGAGTACGGCTGTAGCCGAGGTTGCTTCGAAGCATTTCTGGGAGTATGGGCTAAGAGCCTGGCTGAGGGCCATGAACTGCTGAAAACCATGTACGCTACAAAGAAAATCATGAAGGCGCTCTCCATGGATTATGAGAAAATACATGTTTGTCCAAAGAATTGCTATTTGTTTAGGCATGAGTATGCGGATGACAACTACTGTAGGAAGTGCGGTTCCTCCCGGTATATTGAGGTGGTCGATGAGTATGGTCAGAAGCAGCAGCTAAAAAAATCCCTGTGAAGGTTCTTCGGTATCTTGATTTTATGAAAAGACTGCAACGCCTTTTCATCACCGAGGAGTGTGCCAAAATGATGAAGTGGCACAAGGAAGGGAAAAGGTAAAATCCAAAAAAATTATACATCCATCAGAAGGTGAAGCATGGAAGTCATTCGATATAGACTACCCGAAGGAAGCAACCGAGGCTGGGAATGTCAGAATTGCTATAACAGGTGATGGGTTCTGTCGTGGAATTGTCACGGCAGATGTCCTTAGTGTCAGGACTTAGTCGCGAGACCAACTCATCTATGTGGTAGCTTGAGAGGGGTTGAGCAGAATCGAGAGACGCAACACAAGACAAGGATTTAGACAACTTCGGGCCCCGGGAAACATCATCCGGTAAGAACCCTACGTGTTGTTTGTGGCTAGGTCTCATTATGATCATAAGGGAGTCGCCGTGAGCCGGCTCTCCTCTTTGTGTCTAGCCCTAGATATTATTTCTTGTTGCTTGTCCCTCTTTGGGGAGCCCTGCCCCTCCTTATATAAGTTAGAGGGGCGGGTTACATGTGGAGTCCTAGTAGGACTAGGATTAGTCTATCTTCTCTTACAAGTTGATTACAAGTCCGGGTCTTGCTTCCTCATAAAGGAGATATTCCTCAGGCCTTTCCTCTTAAGCCGGCCTACCATAACGTAGCCGGCCTTCTGGGCCTTGAGCCTCTTGGGCCCCCGGGTCTTGTCGCTCCTTTGATCCGCTTGCCAGGTCACCCATAAGTCGCCAGGCTCGGGCAGGTCACTTAGTGAGTCATCCAGCCAGGGCGGGTCATTAGTGAGTTGCCAAGTCCGGCCGGGTTATACATCTGGCCGGGTCATACCGCGGGGTATATCCCCGACATTAGCCCCCAAGTTTAATTTGGGTTTATCCATGTTAAACTGATCTGCAACATAAACACAAGAACAAATTGACAGGTTGCACTCCGGGTTAAATATTCTTGTAAGCCGGCACTTGATCATCCTTAAGTCCTTGTCATCTCCTCCTTTTGGAAAATCCGGGTTAATGGACCAACTTCGTAGTCAATTTGCTTGTAGAAGAAATATTGTAAATAAAGCATCCATTTGAGTCGGCCTTCAATGCTCTGACTTGACAAAAATATTGGTCTTCAAATATTCAACTTATATTCAGCCGACTTGATATATAAAACTTGCCGGTTTATGATTACCAAAATTGCCGGGTTATAAATAGATGATGCCGAGTCATAATTGTCGCCGACGCTGGTTTATAATTTTTGCAGACACCGGGTCAATCTGATTTACTCAAACTGAAAATTTTAAGATATTTCTCCCTTATATCCATAATACCTGTAGCCCCCAAGGGCCGGTTTAATCAGCATGAATAAGCCGGGACTTATCACCATGGCTTTAAATGAAATCTAGTTGTGTAGCCCCCATGAGTCGGCTATAGTCATAGTAGTGTAGCCGGGTCATCCTAGAATTGTCTTAAGCAAAGAGCAATATGCATTAGTCCCCAAGTGTCAGGTCATTATGTAATAATGAGCAGGGACTTTGTACATATGATGATGTAAATTTGAGCAGTAACGTGTAGCCCCCAAGGGCCGGCTTAGTAAGATAATACTAAGCTGGGACTTTTCATTGAAAATAATATCATATGATGTAACCCCCATCCCGGGGCTTGAACCCACGTCCACAAGGTTAAGAGTTTTATGCTTTACCAACTGAGCAGTGGATCCTTCAATATATAATGGAATAAGGCTTGTGTATCTTGAATTTTAATGGGAGCAATTGGTAGCCCCCAAGGGCCAGCTCATTACAATGGGATAAGTCAGGTCTTCAATAAGGCCAATAAAAATGACTTTGCATTAGCCCCCAAGTGTCATGGTGCATGCTTGCAGCGACATGAGACTTGCATATTTGATGTAACCTCAACTTGAATAATGTAGCCCCCAAGTGCCGGGTCATAAGCCTGCAGCGACTCGAGACTATTTCCTCCATTGTAAAATAAATCATGCCCATGAATAAAGATAATAGCTGTGGCGCTAAAACGACTTTGAAAACCTCAATCATAATACTGGTTATTGATAATCATAAAGAAATCCAGCCATGTTGGCTATTCAAATTTTGAATAATATAATCTGGTATGAAAACCTCAATCATTCAATATCATCATTGAAAATCCAGCCATGTTGGCTATTTAAAGAATTCAAATACCTTATCTTTTGACAAGTAAATCCGGAGTTTAAATACCTGGCGGCTCTTGGCCGATGGCGATTCAATACGCCTTCATTGTAAACCAGAATTTTCATGACCCGGCGACTTATAGCCTTTTGAGAAAAATCCAGAATGGATAATCATTTTGAAGCATCAACTTTGGTAATGAGCTTGAACTTAATCATTTACATGCCATATTTCTGCAAATCCTGCAGAGAGTTTAAACAACATATGCCCTGGCGACTTAGCGTCAAAACTAGGGCGGGTCATAATATCTCACATATAACTACTGTGATATTAAATTTGTACTGCCGGCTTACATAACCTGTGCAGTAAGGGTGATAACCCAATCCTTAGAAGCCAATGCTTCCACATAGATGATGATTGTCATAAACTGGCAACTTATAGTCAAAAGTCAAGCCAGGTTAAGCATAAATCACTTATATATATTTGAGATATAATCCCAAAAAGGTCTCAAGTTAAGTAATTGTGGCTGCAATAAACTTTACCAGAGACAAAATAAAACTTTTTGAGGCTTCTGATTCGGATACGATCAGTAAACCGTCCCAAAGGGGTTAAGCTAAGATTTGAATACGATCATATAGCCCCCAGTGGCTTTGGCGATGCCGATCAAGAGGGTATTGACAGCTGTGTTCTCTTTGGTTCGAATACGACCTATATTTGAACAGGAAGCCCCCAAATGACCTTGAGAGTTGTTTAACGATGCTAATTCGAATACGATCCACGTCGATTCCCAAAGGGGTTGAGCTATGATTCAGATACGATCAAGAAGCCCCCAAGTAGGTTCGGCAGTTTGCCAATCAAAAGGGTATCAACAGCTATGTTCTCTTTGGTTCGAATACGACCTATGTTTGAACAGGAAGCCCCCAAGTGACCATATAAATTTTGGCATTGCGCCGATCAAGAGGGTATTGATAGCTATGCTCGATGAGCAGGAAGCCCCCAAATGATCATAATAAGATAAGCCGTAAGGCAGGATATCCATGTTTGAACCACGCATCATGGCAACAAGTTCTTTTGGCAACCTTTAATTTTTCTGAGAACTCGAACTTGCGAGAGATTTAAATCTTTTTGAATCCAGAACTTTAAACCGGATTTAAAAACTTCAAAACTTTGTGAAACACAAATTTACCTTGAGCCGGATTTTGAACCGAATTTTGAACCGGATTTGATAGCTTCAAAGCTTTGCGAAAGAGAGATGTCTCTTGAGCTATATTTTAAACTGGAATCTTCATTTTGAGTCGGAAATTTTTTCTGACGGCCTTTAAATATTCGCCAATAAACAGTAGCCTCTGGGGCCGGGTTATCTTCCCTTCAATGACCCGGAGTTTTCGAGTCATGTCATTGTAGCCCCCGAGTCTTAAGACGACTCGAGGAGTTGGCTTGAGACTCTCCATGCTTGATCATGATATGACCATTGGATTGCTGGAATATGTTGAACCTCGGTGGACTATAATTGATTCTGTCCATTGACCCATCCGGTGCAGGTAAGAGCCATAGCTTGATGGCCTCCTTTGTAATAGTGAATTATGCATAAGAATTTACACAAACGAGAGTAATTGTTCTCGAAGACAATAAGAATGTATCAGTAAAAACTTGATAGGATGGATTTCACCTGATATGTTTGACCGAAAATTATCAGCCGTGGGGTTGCAACAATGATGAGAGAGGTGGCAGCAAAAAAGCGCCGCATCAGGCGGCTCAGAAGTGATCCTCCGGGTCATGTTTGACCATTGTTTTTTTAACCAAGCAACCTACCCTTTACTTGTCTCTTTTGCCTAGCCCTGTACTACTGCCGAAGCAGAGACGAGGCGGCTCATAGTTCCGTCAGACGGGCCGGCTCTCAGGCGCTGGTAGAGGTGATGGCGACTTGACGGTTCCACAGTTGATTTGTTTGATGACTGCACCAGGCGACGGGTTAGAGCCCGCATGCGAGCAGTAGCGGGTGGTTTAGTGAGCCCCGACGAGCAACGACAGGCGAGTTAGCGAGCCCCGGCAAGGGCCGGCTTATAGAGGCAGAGGTGAGCAGCGGCTCGTAGCGGGGCGGCTCATCAGACGAGCGGGCCTGGGTCAGCTCGCGGCAGAAACGGAAGGCAGGACCAGCTCAGAGACGGCGGCTCAAAGCCATGGCCACGCGCAGCAGAGGCAGAAACTAGGGCGGCGGCGATGAGGCAAACTCGACGACATCTTGAAGTGGCGAAGGCGGGCCATACGGCTTGGTGGCTTGAAGCGGCAAGGACGGGCTGTACAGCTCGGCAAGGCATGACAACGGCAGTTTGGAGGTCGTGGCCAGGCGAGACGGTGGGCAGCTCATGGCAGAATTCAGCTGCTCGACGCGAGAGTTTGGCGAGGTAGTACAAGGCCGGCTCGAGGATGGTGCGGCAATTCGAAACCGAAGTGACTCTGCGGCGAGGTGGTCCGGGGAAGACCCGGGGATGAAGACGGCAACGACTCGAGCCGGAGCATCAAGGCGGCGAGGTCACCCAGAACTGGGGCGACTCGAAGTAGAAGATGTGAAGCCAGCTCGGTAGCTCACCACCGAGGCGAGACAGCTGGCGGTTCGACCAAGGCGGAATCGGCGCACGGCAAGGCGATTTAATCAAGCAGGCGGCTCATGGCGCGGGAGGTCGAGCATGGGGGCGGCTTGGAGCAAGCAGAGGCAGGCAGGCAGCGCGGCAGGTGGGCAGGTTCGCGGGGCGCGGCGATTCAACAGTAGCTCGAAGCTGGAGGTGAAGTCGGCGACTTGGAATCGGAGGCGCGACCAGCAAGTCCGAGTCCGGCTCAAGTTGGAATCTAATACGCTGCTTCGCCGGGATTCTCCTCACCATGGTAGGTTTAGAAACAGGGCCGTCCATTGATGTTTCGATGACAAGCCGGCATGGAATTTGGGAAAAACTTAAGCCACTCGACGGCGACGGAGGCGGTCTTGACCAAAAAAAATCATCATAGCAAATCCGAGTCATAACCGTGGCTCGACTTGTAATCCGGCGTGTAACCCTAAATTTTTCTCAAACTTTAAATCTCATAGATTGTAAATCTGGATCGATGATCTTCAAGCTGATGTAGATCCTCCCCAAACCAGCTCATCCGCAAAATCACAAACTTCTCCATCCCTTAAGAGATCCCTTCAAGAACTCAACACCACTGTGCGCAAGCCCCACGGTGGGCGCCAACTGTCGTGGAGTTGTCACGGTAGATGTCCTTAGTGTCAGGACTTAGTCGCAAGACCAACGCATCTATGTGGTAGCTTGAGAGGGGTTGAGCGGAATCGAGAGACGCAACACAAGACAAGGATTTAGACAGCTTAGGCCCCCGGGAAACATCATCCGGTAATAACCCTACGTGCTGTTTGTGGCTAGGTCTCATTATGATCATAAGGGAGTCGCCGTGAGCCGGCTCTCCTCTTTGTGTCTAGCCCTAGATATTGTTTCTTGTTGCTTGTCCCTCTTTGGGGAGCCCTGCCCCTCCTTATATAAGTTAGAGGGGCGGGTTACATGTGGAGTCCTAGTAGGACTAGGATTAGTCTATCTTCTCTTACAAGTTGATTACAAGTCCGGGTTTTGCTTCCTCGTAAAGGAGATATTCCTCACCCCTTTCCTCTTAAGCCGGCCTACCATAATGTAGCTGGCCTTCTGGGCCTTGAGCCTCTTGGGTCCCCGGGTCTTGTCGCTCCTTTGATCCGCTTGCCAGGTCACCCATAAGTCGCCAGGCTTGGGCGGGTCACTTAGTGAGTCGTCCAGCCAGGGCGGGTCATTAGTGAGTTGCCAAGTCCGGCCGGGTTATACATCTGGCTGGGTCATACCGCAGGGTATATCCCCGACAGGTTCAATCCATATGGTATGTCGTCTAATCCATACAGCTGCTGGCCCATATTTGTTATTCCGCTCAATCTCCCTCCCAGCGCCATAATGCAACGCAAGACCATGTTCCTGTCGCTTATAATTCCGGGGCCTGAATATCCAGGGAAGAATTTCAGTGTGTTTATGCAGCCGTTGGTGGATGATTTGCACCATTATTGGTACTTCCCGAGGTTGAGATACGACCGACATCTGCTGAAAAATTTCTTGATGAAAGTTTGGCTATAGTATTGCATGCATGACTTTCTCGGCTATGCCCTATTCTGCGGATGGTGTACAAGTGGAAAGATGCCTTGCCCAGTGTGCATGCAGGCCTTGATCTTCATTTGGCTGAAGAAGGGTGGCAAGTATGTTGCCTTTGACCTGCATCGACAGTTCCTCCCTCCAGACCATCCTGATAGGGAAGACAAGAAGAACTTCACAAAAGGAAAAGTTATCCATGAAGTAAACGAGATTCCAACATTTTCTGGTGCGGATGTGCTTGCTCAGCTGAAAGCTCTTAAGCCTGCCGGTGAAGGGAAAGGTAAAGGCAAAGCCACATGCGAAGACGAGGGCAAGGGCAAAGGAAAAGGTAAAGGGGAAAATGTTTTGAAGGATATGGTGAGACGCACAACTGGATTCACATTATCCCCTTCTTGCAGCTTCCCTATTTTAAGGACCTCAAACTTCCATACAACATCGACGTGATGCACACCGAAAAGAATGTCGCAGAGTCCCTTTTTCACACGATCCTCAACATTCCTGATAAGACAAAGGATAATGTTAATGCTAGAGTCGATCAACATAATATTTGTGATAGACCACGTCTACACATGCAACCTCCCACAGGCAGTCGAAAATCTTGGTTCAAGCTAGATGCTAACTTCGTACTTAAAAAGGATCATAAGATGGAGGCATTCAAGTGGCTAAAACACGTCATGAAGTTCACTGATGGTTATGCATCAAATATAAGTAAGGGGGTCAATCTTTCAATAGGCAAAGTGACCAGGCTCAAGAGTCATGATTATCATGTATGGATTGAGCGGATTATGCCGGTGATGGTTCGGGGCTATGTTCCCGAGTGTGTCTGGCGTGTGCTTGCGAAGTTAAGCCATTTCTCCCGCACGCTTTGTGCTAAAGAAGTATGTCCTGAGATGATAAAAGAAATGCATAAGAAGGCGCCGGAGTTGATATGCAAGCTAGAGAAGATCTTCCCGCCAGGCTTCTTTACTCCGATGACACATCTCATTTTGCACCTCGCGAGTGAGGTATTGTTGGGGGGCCCTGTGCAGAATCATTGGCAGTACGGCCCTGAGAGACAGAACATGCATCTGAGACGGAAATGTGGAAACAAAGCTAAGATTGAAGCTTCCATAGCTGAGGCAATTATCCTAGAGGAGGTGGCAGACCTCAGGAGAACCTACTATCCGGACCATGTTCCCACGCTGCACAATAAGGTGTCTCGATATAATACAGAAGAACCCAAGTATAAACCCAAGCTACCTCTATTCATCGGGCAAGGTGGCAGGGCTGGATGCTCGACACCTGATATCATGCCACGAGATGAGTGGGAGGATGTCATGTTCTATATCTTGCACAACATCAAGGAAGTTGAGGATGAGTGGATGAGGTAATACCTTTGCACAATTCTTTTAGTCAGTTCGTTATGTTCACTTTGCCTAGTTCTTATACTGCTTTGCTTATTGTATTCGGTTCGTTGATGAAGAGTGGACGGGAATGCTGCCTCCTACTGAAGCGGAGGCACATGCTCTTCTCCAAAAGGGTGCTGATGGAAGGAAAAAATTCGTTGCGTGGTTCATGGAGAAAGTAATTTTTCACACTTCCCTATTACCTATTTCACCGTACAATTCCAATTAAACTCATGCACCCTATAATTTCAATTAAACTTGTAGGGAAATGATCCGAACGAATCAATGGATGAAGAATTGAGATGGGTTTCCATGGGTTTTGACCCTGCCGTCATGACATGCCAAAAGTATGATGTGAATGGGTATCACTTCCATATAGAGGAGCACCAGAACAGTCGGCCTGATCCCAAAACCATAAATACCGGAGTCTTCACCAGAGGAGATAATAAAGTAGATTACTACATAAGGGTAGGAAAAATATACGAGCTTACATTCAAACGTGGCCGCGAACACCTAAGTCTCACTGTGTTCAAATGCCGATGTTCGACCCCAAAAAGGGTCTGAGACATACGCCTTCTGTTGGTTTAGTTGAAGTTAAACCATCAACCGTCTATGCTGGAGCTGATCTCTTTATCGCCACTACCCAGGCCACAAAAGTATATTATCTGCCTTACCCATGCTAGAAAGAGTACCTAAAGGGTTGGGAAGTTGTGTTCAAGGTGTCGCCACATGGTAAGCTACCGGACCCAAACGATGATGATTACTACAACATAAACCCCATGACATACGAGGGAGTTCTCTTTCAAGAGGAACATGATGACGTGGTCTGAAACAAGGAGGATGATGACTTGGGTTATGTTGACCTGGACCCAAATGACAACGACACACGGATTGATGGTGAGGCAGTTGTGAATCAAAGAGACATAATTATGCTTGAAAAGTTAAATGAAGACGCTGACGAGGAGGAAGAGCCTTGATACGTCTCCAACGTATCTATAATTTTTGATTGTTCCATGCTATTATATTATCAACCTTGGATGTTTTATATGCATTTATATGCTATCTTATATCATTTTTGGGACTAACCTATTAACCTAGAGCCTAGTGCCGGTTTATATTTTTTTCTTGTTTTTGAGTACCATAGAAAAGGAAAACCAAACGGAGTCCAATTGACCTGAAACTTCACGGAACTTATTTTTGGACCAGAAGAAGGCCATGGAGTAAAAGAGTTGGGCCAGAAGAGTCCCGGGCTACCCACGAGGGTAGGGGGCACGCCTCCCTACCTCGTGGACAGCCCGGAGACCCCCCTAACTTGTTCTCGATGCCAAAACCTCTTATATATACAGAAACCCCCAGAACATAACCTAGATCGGGAGTTCCGGCACCGCAAGCCTCCGTAGCCACCGAAAACCAATCTAGACCCGTTCCGGCACCCTGCCGGAGGGGGGAATCCCTCTCCGGTGGCCATCTTCAGCGCTCTCCATGACGAGGAGGGAGTAGTTCACCCTCGGGGCCGAGGGTATGTACTAGTAGCTATGTGTTTGATCTCTCTCTCTCTCGTGTTCTTGATTTGGCACGATCTTGATGTATCGCGAGCTTTGCTATTATAGTTGGATCTTATGATGTTTCTCCCCCTCTACTCTCTTGTAATGGATTGAGTTTTCCCTTTGAAGTTATCTTATCGGATCGAGTCTTTAAGGATTTGAGAACACTTGATGTATGTCTTGCATGTGCTTATCTGTGGTGACAATGAGATATCACATGATCCACTTGATGTATGTTTTGGTGATCAACTTGCGAGTTCCGTGACCTCGTGAACTTATGCATAGGGGTTGGCACACGTTTTCGTCTTGACTCTCCGGTAGAAACTTTGGGGCACTCTTTGAAGGTCTTTGTGTTGGTTGAATAGATAAATTTGAGATTGTGTGATGCATGTCGTATAATCGTACCCACAAATTCTTGAGGTGACATTGGAGTATCTAGGTGACATTTGGGTTTTGGTTGATTTGTGTCTTAAGGTGTTATTCTAGTACGAACTCTATAATAGATCGATCAGAAAGGATAACTTTGAGGTGGTTTCGTACCCTACCATAATCTCTTCGTTTGTTCTCCGGTATTAGTGACTTTGGAGTGACTCTTTGTTGCATGCTGAGGGATAGTTATATGATCCAATTATGTTATTATTGTTGAGAGAACTTGCACTAGTGAAAGTATGAACCCTAGGCCTTGTTTCGTAGCATTGCAATACCGTTCGTGCTCACTTTTACCACTTTCTACCTTGCTGTTTTTATATTTTCAGATTACAAAAACCTATATCTGCCATCCATATTGCACTTGTATCACCATCTCTTCACCGAACTAGTGCACCTATAAAATTTACCATTGTATTGGGTGTGTTGGGGACACAAGAGACTCTTTGTTATTTGGTTGCAGGGTTGTTTGAGAGAGACCATCTTCATCCTACGCCTCCCACGGATTGATAAACCTTAGGTCATCCAGTTGAGGGAAAT
Source organism: Triticum dicoccoides (assembly GCF_002162155.2). Classification (NCBI taxonomy): domain Eukaryota; kingdom Viridiplantae; phylum Streptophyta; class Magnoliopsida; order Poales; family Poaceae; genus Triticum; species Triticum dicoccoides. The sequence goes on along the minus strand of NC_041392.1, from coordinate 691,220,548 downwards.
TTGCTACTGTCCTACAAACCTTTGCACTTGGAGGCCCAACAACGTCTAGAATAAGAAGGTTGTGTAGTAGACATCAAGCTCTTTTCTGGCGCCGTTGCCGCGGAGGTTAGTGCTTGAAGGTATATCTTTAGATCTTGCAATCAAATCTTTTAGTTTCTTGTTTTATCACTAGTTTAGTCTATACAAGAAAACTACAAAATATGGAATCAAGGTTGCATCATATGCTTCATCTTTTTAATGTCGTTCATGAAAATAAGGATTCCGATAATTGTGCCAAAGTGTTAGAACAAGAATGCATGAGAATGTTTGGCACTAAATCTTTGTATGATGAGCATGATCACAATGTTGTTAGTATGAATTCCTTGGATATCTATGATGCTAATGATATGCAAAGCCACAAGCTTGGGGAAGCTATGTTTGATGAAGATGATATTTTTTGTCCCCCAAGTTTTGATGAGCAAATTTATTTTGATGATAGCATGCCTCCTATTTATGATGATTATATTGATGAAAGTGGGTTTGGAAGAGTGTCAACTTTAGGAAGTAATGATCTCACTATTTTGGAGGGTGTTGAATCTTATTGTGATAATCATGAAAGTGGGTTTGGAGAGGTCATGACTTTAGTTAATGTTAATTCCACTATTTTGGAAGAGTGTAAACTTTGCATACTTGTAGATCATGAAAAGGATGCTTTATGTGATGGTTATATTGTTGAATTCATTCATGATGCTACTGAAAATTATTATGAGCGAGGAATATATGCTTGTAGGAATAGCAATAATATCAAGTTTCCTCTCTATGTGCTTAAAATCTTGAAGTTATGCTTGTTTTGCTTGCCTATGCAAGTTGATTCTTGTTCCCACAAGTTGTTTGCTCACAAAATCCCTATGCATAGGAAGAGGGTTAGACTTAAATGTGCTAGTCATATTCTTCATGATTCTCTCTTTATGTTTCAATTCTTATCTTTTATGTGAGCATCATTGAAATCATCATGCCTAGCTAGGGGCGTTAAACGTCAGCGCTTGTTGGGAGGCAACCCAATTTTATTTTCATTACTTGATTTTTGTTCCTGTTTAGTAATAAATAATTCATATAGCCTCTGTTTAGATGTGGTTTTATGTTTAATTAGTGTTTGTGCCAAGTAGAACCTTTGGGAAGACTTGGGTGAAGTCTTTGTGATCTTGTTGTAAAAAACAGAAACTTTAGCGCTCACGAGATTTGCTGCTATTGTTTTACTGGAGAGTGCGATTAGGTTGATTCTTTTTGAAGATGATTAATAGACAAATTCCTCAGGTCCACCAATTTATTTCAGAATTTTTTGAGTTCCAGAAGTATACGTTTGATACAGATTACTACAGACTGTTCTGTTTTTTGACAGATTCTGTTCTCTATGTGTTGTTTGCTTATTTTGATGAATCTATGAGTAGCATCGGAGGGTATGAACCATAGAGAAGTTTGAATACAGTAGATGTTACACCAATATGAATTTAGAATGAGTTCACAACAGTACCTAAGTGGTGATTTATTTTCTTATACTAACGGAGCTTACGAGTTTTCTGTTAAGTTTTGTGTTGTGAAGTTTTCAAGTTTTGGGTAAAGATTCGATGGACTATGGAATAATGAGTGGAAAGAGCCTAAGCTTGGGGATGCCCAAGGCAGCCCAAGGTAATATTCAAGGACAACCAAGATCCTAAGCTTGGGGATGCCTCGGAAGGCATCCCCTCTTTCGTCTTCGTTCATCGGTAACTTTACTTGGAGCTATATTTTTATTCACCACATGATATGTATTTTGCTTGGAGTGTCATTTTACTTTCTTTTGTTTTGCTTGCTGTTTGAATAAAATAACAAGATCTGAAATTCTTAAATGTTAGAGAGTCTTCACATAGTTGCATAATTATTCGACTACTCATTGATCTTCACTTATATCTTTCGGAGTAGTTTGTCATTTGCTCTAGTACTTCACTTATATCTTTCTAGAGCACGGTGGTGGTTTTATTTTATAGAAATAGATGAACTCTCATGTTTCACTTATATTATTTTGATAGTCTTTTATAACAGCATGGTAATTTGCTTTGGTTATGAAACTAGTCCTAATATGATGGGCATCCAAGATGGGTATAATAAAAACTTTCATATAGAGTGCATTGAATACTATGAGAAGTTTGATACTTGATAATTGTTTTGATATATGAAGATGGTAATATTAGAGTCATGCTAGTTGAGTAGTTGTGAATTTGAGAAATACTTGTGTTGAGGTTTGCAAATTCCGTAGCATGCACGTATGGTAACCGTTGGAGAAAATTCCTTATTTGACACTATCTTAAAATCTGGTTCCTTATTTGACACTGGATAAGTTTTTCTTCCCTATTTGACACTAGTCCTAAATTTTATTCCCTATACGACACTTCCCTCCATTTTGAGCCTAAATGACACCTGAAAAGACGATTTTGCCCTTCATGTGGTATGTGTGTGCGCGCGCGTGTGTGTTGTTGCGTGTGTGGGTGCACGCGCACATGTGTGCTGCTGCTGCATGTGTGTGTGCATGTGTGCTGCTGCGTGTGTGTTTGCTGCTGCGTGTGTGTTTGCTGCAGTGTGTGTACGTGCGTGTGTGTGTGTGTGTGTGTGTGCTGTTGCGTGCCGATGTGCTGCCTGCGTGTGTGCTGCTGCTGCATGTGTTTGCTACTGCGCGCATGTGTGTGTGCGGTTGTGTGCCTATGTGCTGCCTGCGTGTGTGTGCTGCTGCTGCTGCTGCGTGTGTGTGTATGTGTGTGTGCTGCGTGAAGTGTGTGTTGCTGCGTGTGTGTGCGCGTGCATGTGTGTTGCTGCGTGTGTGTGTGTGTGCACGCGCGCGCGCGTGTTGTTGCGTGTGTGTGCGCGTGCGTTGTGTGTTGGTGCATGTGTATGTGTTGCTGCGTGTGTGCTCCTGCCCTCGCACTGATGCTGCATGTGCGCGCTATTGCCCCCCACACACATACCACATGAGGGGCAAAAGAGTCTTTTCAGGTGTCATTTAGGCTCAAAATGGACGAAAATGTCATATAGGAAATAAAATTTAGAACTTGTGTCAAATAGGGAAGAAAAACTTTTCCAGTGTCAAATAAGGAAGCAGATTTTAAGATAGTGTCAAATAAGGAATTTTCTCTAACCGTTGTGTGACAAATTTGAAGCATGAGGCGTTTCTTTGATTGCCTTCCTTATGAGTGGCGGTCGGGGACGAGCGATGGTCTTTTCCTACCAATCTATCCCCCTAGGAGCATGCGCGTAATGCTTGGTTTTTGATGACTTTTAGATTTTTGCAATAAGTATGTGAGTTCTTTATGACTAATGTTGAGTTCATGGATTATACGCACTCTCACCCTTCCATCATTGCTATCCTCTTCAGTACTGTGCATTGCCCTTTTTCACCTCGAGAGTTGGTGCAAACTTCGCCGGTGCATCCAAACCCCGTGATATGATACGCTCTGTCACACATAAACCTCCTTATATCTTCCTCAAAACAGCCACCATACCTACCTATTATGGCATTTCCATAGCCATTCTGAGATATATTGCCATGCAACTTTCCACCGTTCTGTTCAGCAGGACACACATCATCATTGTCATATTGCCTTGCATGATCATGTAGATGACATCGTATTTGTGGCAAATTCACCATGCATAATTTATCATACATGTCACTCTTGATTCATTGCCCATCCTGGTACACCGCCGGAGGCATTCATATGGAGTCATACTTTGTTCTAGTATCGAGTTGTAAATAAATAGAAGTGTGATGATCATCATTAATAGAGCATTGTCCCAAAGAAAAAGAAGAAAGGCCAAATAAAGAAAGGGCCAAATAAAAAAACAAAAAAAGAGAAAGGCCAAATAAAAAAAGGAAGGCCCAAAAAAGGGACAATGCTACTATCCTTTTTCCACACTTGTGCTTCAAAGTAGCACCATGATCTTCATGATAGAGAGTCTCTTATATTGTCACTTTCGTATACTAGTGGGAATTTTTCATTATAGAACTTGGCTTGTATATTCCAACAATGGGCTTCCCCAAATGCCCTAGGTCTTCGTGAGCAAGCAAGTTGGATGCACACCCACTTAGTTTCTTTTGTTGAGCTTTCATACATTTATAGCTCTAGTGCATCCATTGCATGGCAATCCCTACTCCTTGCATTGACATCAATTGATGGGCATCTCCCTAGCCCGTTGATTAGCCGCGTCAATGTGAGCCTTTCCCTTCTTTGTCTTCTCCACACAACCCCCATCATTATATTCTATTCCACCCATAATGCTATGTCCATGGCTCACGCTCATGTTTTGCGTGAAAGTTGAAAATAGTTTGAGATTACTAAAGTATGAAATAATTTCTTGGCTTTTCATCGGGGTTGTGCATGATGAGAGCATTCTTGTGTGACGAAAATGAAGCACCGCCAAACTATATGATTTTGTAGGGACAAACTTCCTTTGACCATGTTATTTTGAGAAGACATAATTGCTTAGTTAGTATGCTTGAAGTATTATTATTTTTATGTCAATATTAAATTTTTGTCTTGAATCTTATGGATCTGAATATTCTTGCCACAATAAAGAAGATTACATTGATAAATATGTTAGGTAGCATTCCACATCAAAAATTTGGTTTTTATCATTTACCTACTCGAGGACGAGCATGAATTAAGCTTGGGGATGGTTGATACGTTTCCAACGTATCTATAATTTTTGATTGTTCCATGCTATTATATTATCAACCTTGTACGTTTTATATGCATTTATATGCTATTTTATATGATTTTTGGGACTAACCTATTAACCTAGAGCACAGTGCCAGTTTCTGTTTTTTCCTTGTTTTTGAGTATCGCAGAAAAGGAAAACCAAACGGAGTCCAATTGACCTGAAGCTTCACGGAACTTATTTTTGGACCAGAAGAAGGCCATGGAGTAAAAGAGTTGGGCCAGAAGAGTCCCGGGCTGCCCATGAGGGTACGGGCGCGCCCACCCCCTGGGCGCGCCTCCCTACCTCGTGGACACCCCGGAGACCCCCCTGACTTGTTCTCGACGCCAAAACCTCTTATATATACGAAAACCCCCAAAACATAACCTAGATAGGGAGTTCTGCCGCTGCAAGCCTGCGTGGCTACCGAAAACTAATCTAGACCCATTTCGGCACCCTGCCGGAGGGGCAAATCCCTCTTCAGTGGCCATCTTCATCATGCCAGCGCTCTCCATGACGAGGAGGGAGTAGTTCACCCTCGGGGCCGAGGGTATGTACCAGTAGCTATGTGTTTGATCTCTCTCTCTCTCTCTCGTGTTCTTGATTTGGCACGATCTTGATGTATCACGAGCTTTGCTATTATAGTTGGATCTTATGATGTTTCTCCCCCTCTACTCTCTTGTAATGGATTGAGTTTTCCCTTTGAAGTTATCTTATCGGATCGAGTCTTTAAGGATTTGAGAACACTTGATGTATGTCTTGCATGTGCTTATCTGTGGTGACAATGGGATATCACGTGATCCACTTGATGTATGTTTTGGTGATCAACTTGTGAGTTCTGTGACCTCGTGAACTTATGCATAGGGGTTGGCACACGTTTTCATCTTGACTCTCTGGTAGAAACTTTTGGGCACTCTTTGAAGTTCTTTGTGTTGGTTGAATAGATGAATCTGAGATTGTGTGATGCATATCGTATAATCATACCCACAGATACTTGAGGTGACATTGGAGTATCTTGGTGACATTAGGGTTTTGGTTGATTTGTATCTTAAGGTGTTATTCTAGTACAAACTCTATAATAGATCGATCAGAAAGGATAACTTTGAGGTGGTTTCGTACCCTACCATAATCCCTTCGTTTGTTCTCCGGTATTAGTGACTTTGGAGTGACTCTTTGTTGCATGCTGAGGGATAGTTATATGATCCAATTATGTTATTATTGTTGAGAGAACTTGCACTAGTGAAAGTATGAACCCTAGGCCTTGTTTCCTAGCATTACAATACCGTTTTTTGCTCACTTTTACCACTTGCTACCTTGCTGTTTTTATATTTTCAGATTACAAAAACCTATATCTACCATCCATATTGCACTTGTATCACCATCTCTTCACCGAACTAGTGCACCTATACAATTTACCATTGTATTGGGTGTGTTGGGTACACAAGAGACTCTTTGTTATTTGGTTGCAGGGTTGTTTGAGAGATACCATCTTCATCCTACGCCTCCCACGGATTGATAAACCTTAGGTCATCCACTTGAGGGAAATTTGCTACTGTCCTACAAACCTCTGCACTTGGAGGCCCAACAACGTCTACGAGAAGAAGCTTGTGTAGTAGACATCAAGCGTCCACCTCCGTCAGACAACAAAGAAGATATACATGATAGTGAAGATGAGACAAGTCGATAAATAGATTACAATAGTGATGATTCATATGGGTTCTAGAAAATGCAAGTTCTTTTAATGATCATTACAATAGCATGCTTAATGTGCTCTTCTGTTATTAATGTCTTTCCTATGTGCTTGTTTATTTGATATCCTCACTAATTGTTTATTCTCTTCTCAATGCAGGTTTGCTAATCATGGGCAAGTCCAGCGGCGCCAGTTTCCTCAGTAAATTCAAAGGACTTACTCGGAGTGGACGAGCCCACAAGGTTCCCTCCCGACTACGCGAGGATGACACCTCACAGGGAGGTGGAGGGGTCGTGGGAGGAGATCCTAGAGGAGGAAGGGGTGGGGGGAGAGGCCCTTGAGGAGGAGGAGGTGGGGGAGAGGCAGTCGGGGCAAAAAACTCTGGGCCGTGTCTGAAATAGGAGGGTCTTCTTCGATGCCCTCCTATACTAATGCACCTTCTGAGTCTGAGGAGGAGGAGTATGTTCCTGATGGCGAGGAGGAGGAGGGTGAGGAGGAGGGCAAGGAGGTGAAGGGCGAGGAGGAGGAGGAGGCCGAGGAGGAGGGTGAGGAGGAGGGCGAGGAGGGTGGTGGAGGGGAGGTTGACCCCGAGTTGTGGGGTGACTTGCCATCGGGTGCTCCGAAGGGGTGGCTGCTTGGTACCGCCGGAGTACCTACACCACCTTCTATCGAGGTGCACAAGTGGATCATTGAACCTACGGGGACAGGGTAAGTGCCTCTCAATCATATTTTCAACACATGACAACATTTTCTTATTGTACACATGGCAATCCTTTGATTCTTTTGCAGGAACTGGATCCTTCACGGAAAGGGCCATAAACCGAACGGCCTTATCACTGTCCAGTTGAAGGAGTTTTGGCCGGGCCTATTCTGCCCGCGGCCAGACAGGGACCCGCAGCTGCGGGTTTTGGCCACGAGCTGGGCCCACTACGAGGCTTACGGCCACGCGGAGTACAGGACGACCGCTAAGGCCGTGATCACCAAATTTTGGGTATGTTCTCTTCTGAATCAATTGTCTTTAGTTGCGTTCATAGTTTATAATTGAATCACTCAACTCATGCCTTGTTTGCTTCTGGTTTATGCATGATTGCAGCAACTCTATAGAGTTCTTGACGAGCACAAGGCCAGAGCTGACGTGGTCTTGCTTGCGGCTGCGAAGAAGAAAGCTCGTCAGTTGCAGTACGAGGTGCGATGGGTTGGCGTCTCGCAGTACTACCACATCTACCTTCATAAAAAGACGACCAAAACTCAAGCGCAGAGGCAACGACTTACCTTGAGTAGGGAGCAATTCATGAAGGTAACTATTACTGACTTTTCATTGTTTCAAGCAGTCAACTATATGTTTCGTGCTCACATGTCATGCTTCCAAAATTTGCATAGGTTATTCCTCGTTGGTGCTATGGAAGGGATGACGGATGGGCGAGTTTGGTGGATAGGTGGCTCGGCGATGATGCAGAGTTTGCTGCCAAGAGCAGCAAGGCCCGGGCTAACCGTGGAAAAGACGGGACACACGGCCAAGGAAACAGGAACCACTGGGGCTTCAAGGCCATGAAGGTATATCTATATGCATGATGCATTTTTGTTCTTCTTTACTGTCATGTTCTTATATATGGCTAACTTCTGTTTAACATTGCAAGAGGACAAGTTGAAGAGGCCGCTCTCAGACATTGAGTCGTGGAAGTTGGCCCGCGAGCGGAGTGATCGCAAGGACGGCGAGAGCCAGTACTACGGCAAGACCGAGGAGCACCTGGAGTCTTACACTCAACACTTTCAGAGGTTACATCTGGATGTTCCTGTTCCTGACGTCGCCCAGTCTCAGATCGATGACACTGTGGTGGTGGCCATCCAGGGGAAGTCCCGTGGCCGGTATCCGTGTTTCGATGGCTTGATCACTCCTTCGGTCTCGTACACACGGCTTCGGGCTACCAACCCGAGCCCGTTAGAGAGTATGGGGCGTTCGCAGCCTGCCTTAGCCCACCAGCATGCTGTAAGTACTTCCCCTTTATCATCTTTCTCTCTAACATTCTCAGTTTATTTTCAGCATTGCTCACTCAGAAACAACCTAAATTACGTAGGCATATAAGGCCTTTGTCGAGCATAGGAATCTCGAGGTGCGGGAGTACTTGCAACGAGTGAAGTCAAACAATGATTACAACCGTCAGATGATGACGGTTAGTTTTGCCCTCTTAAAACCAAGCTAAAATTTTGTACTTTCATTCCTTCTGACCTTCTAGTTTGCTTGTTTAACTAACATCCAGGCTATGTTGGCATCTTGGAGTAACCGCACGGATCGACCACAAATGGGACCCCCACCACCACCTACAGGAGAACCCCCACACATGCCCACGTTCGATGAATGGGTGGCACTAGGCAGTGATAGCCCGGTTAGTACATTTTCCTAACTACTGACAAACTAGTTCTCGTTCATTCAACACTATCATATCATATTTACCGTTAGAAACTTCTCTCAAACATGTAGGGGACCGGTGGCTTGACTCCTGCTTCATCGACCCCAGTCACTCCGATCTGGCAGAGTGGTGGTGGTCTTGGCGGTGGCAGTTTTGGCGGAGCTGGTCTTGGCGGTGATGGTTTTGGCGGAGGTGGTGGATTTGGCGGCGGTGGTCTTGCTTGATGTCGATGATGATACACGTGCATGTGGCCGTTGTGCCATACCTTTCATGTTCCTACTTGTTAGTTTCTTTAGATGACGATGATGATGTTCCATGTCTTGCACTACTTATGTTCATGAACTTTCACCGATGATGATCTTTAGATGATGAACTTGAGTATGTTTAAATGATGATGATGAACTTGAGTATGTTTAGATGATGAACTGTCATATTTCTGCATAATCCCATATTTTATGGTTTGACATGCTGTCAAAATGAATTGAAACAGAGAAAACAGGAAAAAAACAGAACAGATCTATGCCGACGGCAAAGCCGTCGGGATAGATATGCACAGGGCCTGCCACGTGGCAGGGGTATGCCAACGGCTACTGCCAGGAGCACCAGAGACCGCCATGTGGCAGAGGTATGCCGACGGTCTGACAAGCGCGGCCCGTGATTCGTCAGCGCTTTTGACGGCTCCGTCCGTTGGCGTCAGGTGGAAATTACTGCCGATGGCCAAACAGAAGCCGTCGGCGCAGGCCCCTATGCCAACGGCTAAACTATGCCAATGGTCTGACAAGACTACACTGACGTGATCTATGCCGACAGGGGTATGCCGATGGCAAACAACCTATGCCGATGGCCCTGGAGTGTTTTCAACTCTGTTATGGTGCGCCTATGACTTCATGCTTCACTGCAAAACGTACTCAGAAAGTATTCCACTAATTGCCTGCGTGGTTAGGCTGATGAGGGGGTGGGTCACGCAGAGCAGGACAGAAATTGTGGTCTGCTGACTTCACCATGCACAACGAGGGAAGCTAGCGTTGCCCTTCTCACACTTCTACACACGCGCTCCTGCCTTCACCTTGCTTCTCCGATGCCAAGCTATTAGGAGTCATATGCACATCCCCTTCGGATGTCTTCATCTGCGTGATATCCCCCACAATTGCTCCCTCCTTGAGCTTTAGGAATCAGGAAGTATGCTTTGAGATAGTGGCTTAAGAAAAAAATAGCAGGAGGCACACTGGTTGTCGTAGCACCATGGCTTGGCAGATGTGGCATCGGACTGGCGCACGGCGGGGTCGTCGACGAGTTCATCAGGCGGGAGCCGCCGCCATGACCTCATGCCCACCGTCGCATGTGAGTTTTATTTTAGGGGTACCTTCACGTGCGAGCTGAACGGGCCAGATAATGTTACCAGGCCACATAAGCCCAGTTAACCACAGTTCTCCTAACCCAGTCTTCGGAGCAGCGGCCCAAGAGATGACTGGCATGCAGCGACGACTGTGATGAGATGCGAAGCAAAGATCTATACCGCTCGTTAAATGATCCAACGGCCGACGAAGGAAAGTCACTCTGATGGCTCATTGGTCGCCCAGTTATACTGTTTGTTAATAAGGTTTCGATGATGGAGGGGTAATGAATACGAATAGGCTTCATGATTTTCTACCTTAAGAAGATCTTCTAGGTTAGAGCGAGATATGATATTAGCCTCCTTTTGGAGGAATGGGAGTAGTGGGCGCTCTAGATAGCAGAGCTATTTAGCAGTCCTAGGCTTTTTTAAAAGGGGAATATATTAATATCGCAAAAATATCAATTACACCCTGCCTCTGCACCAACAAGAAGTCACCAAGACATGTAGGATGCACACAGCCCAAAAAGAAAAAGAAAAAAAAGGGGGAAATGGCCTTGCCAAAGTGATTGACTCCTCACAGCATCAGCACACAACCACCACCAAAGACAGCACCCGGAAACACCACCAAAAATAAACCCTCCTATGCTGTCGCTCCCACTTGACACGGCTGCTACTGAAACTTATCAAACATCTGGCAGACTCCATTGCCTACAAGCCCCCCCTCGGCCTTAATGATCCTCCGATCTTAGCCATCAAGACTTCCTCTACTGCTGTCTGTGTCATGGAAATAGAGATGCCGACATATGCCACATGGTGTCAACAAACAACAAAGGTTCGCGATGCACCCTCCTGGAGCCACGTAGCATTGGATTATATCCAGACTGCTAAAAGTCTGGCAGACCCTTTTATGAAAGGGCTATCATGGATTATGACAGAAAATGCATCAAGCGAGATGGGCATGAGACCCACGTAAGTTGCCATGGGGGTAACCCAACCTATGTGATCGGAGATCCCATGAATTAGGACCAGGGAAAACAATCCAGCGGTCAACTGAGGAGAGTATCCTTAATTAACCCACTCCGTTGGAGATGCAATAATACTCTCAATTCTGTAAGGCAGACTGACTTTTGTCTTAATGTGTTCCAAAGCTTATGTAAGCAAGATGCTAACCTACAGAGCATTCTTTGGAGGAACACACCTATGTGAGCCCGACTGGTAGTCATAGTCTATGAAATTGAGTGATCCCTAGGAAGCTCATGAGAAGGTACAGAGTATGAGTAATAAGCTCCACCTGTGGGGTTTAGTCTTCGGCAACCATGTATCAGCTGACAATGGGCAAAACTTCTACACGCCAAGCTGACAATTCAAGGCATAGTCCATTGTTTAGTTGTGAAGAAGTCTAATCCCATTGCTCTAGGTGGAAGTTCAACTTAACAGTCTCCACTGAAAATTCTGGTATATCAAACATTGTTTGGAACAGTTGACAAACTTATGTGCCTCGAGATCTGGTGGGGGATTGATGTATTATAGACGTGCTTAGGCCCATATAAAACAATAATCCCTGGTTAATCTCTAAGGCCCATGTGTGTGCACGACAAGTGGTGCAAGTGTGGGAAGTTTAGTCCCATACTGCTACACTAAGAAGAGTGAGACCTCTTTATAAGGGATGCTCCATCACTTGCTATTGGGAGCTTGGGAATAGGAGATGTACATGCGCGCTCCTCCTCCTCCGCCGCCCACCTCGTCTCGCCATGCTTCACCTTGTCACGATGTGTGCGCGCCGTGGGTTGCAGGAATGAGCCGAGCCGAAGCTTATTTTTGCCAGTGAGGAATGGTTAATTAATCTTGGATTAATTAACAAGTCGCTTACAGAAGTGCCACTGTCCGAGAGTTGGACCGTGGGCTGTTCACGGACTTGGTCGTGGGCCTGAGCCCAAGCCCATCTACTCGACTACCTATATAAGAAGGCGCTAGCCAATGGAGTGAACCGTAACTCAGTTCACTCACTCCCTCTCGCACAACCCCAGCCGTCATCTACTGTTCCTCTCACTGTGCCGCTTCCGGCGATCCCATACCGACGACAGCGTGCACGGTTGCTCGGGAGAGCAGGTGCCTCCGAAACCCTGTCATTCGAGATCCTGCCCAGGAGAACGGCAATAAGGTTTTTGGGGAGCGTCTCGACGCGAGTGCTCCCGATATGTCCCTGTCTCCATCCGCCTCTGCTTTCACTACTTCCCCTGCATCGACTCCATGGCTGACAATGAAGCCGCCAAGAAGAAGGCCTCGGGCGATGCCGAGGCTGCCTCTACTGAGGGAGTCCTGGACTAAGGGGCCCTCGGGCATCCGACCTGTTATCCATGGGCTGGACTGATGGGCTGTGAAGACATGAAGATCGAAGATTGTACCTATGTCCGGATTGGACTCTCCCTTGCGTGGAAGGCAAGCTTGGCGACCGACTATGAAGATTCCTTCTCATGTAACCGACTCTATGTAAACCCTATATCCCCCCCGATGTCTATATAAACCGGGGGGGGGGGGGTTAGTCCGGAAAGGATATACTCATTACCATAGTCATACATGCTAGACTTCTAGGGTTTAGCCATTACGATATCGTGGTAGATCAACTCTTGTAACACTCATATTCATCAAGATCAATCAAGTAGGACGCAGGGTATTAACTCCATAGAGAGGGCCCGAACCTGGGTAAACATCGTGTCCCCCGTCTCCTGTTACCATCGATCCTAGACGCACAGTTCGGGAACCCCTACTCGAGATCTGCCGGTTTTGACACCGACATTGGTGCTTTCATTGAGAGTTCCACTGTGCTATCAACAAAAGGTTCGATGGCCCCTTCAATCTTCTATAGTGACGCTGTCCAAGGAGAAACCTTCCTCCCCAGACAGATTTTTGTGTTCAGCGGCTTTGTACTGCGGGCCAACTTGCTTGGCCATCTGGAGCAGATCGATAGCTACGCCCCTGGCCACTAGGTCAAATTTGGAAGCTTGAACTACGTTGTGGATATCCGTGGAGACTTGATCTTCAATGGATTTGAGACCGCAGCGATCGCTCCCCCTCGCCCCGATGAACATGACTTAAATCTGTCATCGGATCACATCTAGGAGATGATCCCTGTTGCTGCAACGGCCTTAGAACCTGAGTAGATCGTGCCATCCGAGGCCACAGAGTCCGCGGTGTTGGAGCCGCACACGGACCCGTCACCTCACAATATTTGCGTCAATGGAACCTCAGACTCGTCTCCGGCTATAAGTCTCGGACCGAGTACGCCTGCGGACACCGAGCTGGACCGGTTATCGATTTTCGAATTTAGCGCCGCAGACATCTTCCAGCACTCACCTTTGGGTGATGTGCTAAATTCTTTAAAGAACTTGTCCTTGGAGAAGGACTCACAGCCGAACTATGTTCGCTTCGAGCCAGAGGCTGATGATGGGAAATTTCGCTTCCCACCCGCCACCCACTTCATAGCCACTGTCGATGACTTAACCGACGTGCTTGATTACGGCTCCGAAGACATCGACGGTATGGACGACGATGCCGACATGGAGCAAGGCCAAGACCCGCCGTTTACTAGACGTTGAACGACCACCTCTTCGCATGATGTGTACATGGTCGACACACCTAAAAAAGCTAGCGACAATGACAAAGGAGATCCAGTTGCGAATAAACCTTCTAAGACACAGTCCAAGCGCCGGCGCCCTAAACGCTGCTCTAAGCCTCATCGCTCAAATGATGACAACACTGGCACCGGAGAAAATAGTACTCCGGGCGACGCCGAAAACAATGAAGACCCTGTCGGGGCTGCATCCGAACAGGAGGAACAAGACAACGGGCAAGATAACCCTAATAAACAGGCCATGCCCAATGACCCAGACGATGATAGTTATCGTCCACTCTCCGAGGATGATGAGAGCCTCGGCAATTAGGACTTCATCGTGCCTGAGGCACCCCTCGAGCAGGAGCGCTTCAAGCGCCAGCTAATCGCCACTGCAAGAAGCCTGAAGAAAAAGCAGCAGCAGCTCCAAGCCGATCAAGACCTGCTCATTGACATGTGGACTAATGTCCTGGCAGCCGAGGAATACGGCCTCGAGCGCCCAGCCAAGAGTTACCCAAAGCGCAGACTGCTACCATAGTTCGATGAGGAGGCACCAGAACCCATACCTGCCTCACGCAATGCAGACCGACCACCATGTGGTCGGGATAATGCGGCAGACTGACCACCCCGCGGTCGGAATAAAACGGCAAATCAGGTCGAACAACAGCCTGCCCCACCGCCTCGCAAAAACAAGGACAGAACATATCGGGACCATACATACGACCTTCGGCAGGAGCTGGATAGTAGAGTAGGACACACCAGATCAATCTACGGATGGCGAGGACGCCTCCTGACTCGGGATGATGGCCACCTATTCGGACGTGACAAACCTAGTCACACCCGGGCCGATAACCGCCGACGGACTTCATCGAAAGTGCGCCGTGATGTGGTCTGATATAGAGGTGCCGCACACCCTCTCTGCTTCATATATGAGGTACTGGATCACGAATCCCCCGCGTGATTCACGCCCGTCAATATTTAATCATACGATGGAACAACCGATCCCGCAGTATGGATTGAGGACTTTATTCTCCACATCCACATGGCCCACGGAGACGACCTCCACGCCATCAAATACCTCCCACTAAAACTCAAAGGGCCATCTCGACACTGGCTAAACAGCCTGCCCGAGAATTCCATCGGCAGCTGGGAGGACTTGGAAGAGGCCTTCCTTGACAACTTCCAAGGTACATATGTCCGGCCACCCGATGCCGACGACTTAAGCCACATAGTTCAACAACCTAGAGAATCAGCCAGAAAATTCTGGACTAGGTTCCTAACCAAAAAGAACCAGATCATTCACTGTCCATATGCCGAAGCCCTAGCGGCCTTTAAGCACAGCATCCGGGACGAATGGCTAGCACGCCACCTTGGCCAAGAAAAGCCGAAGTCCATGGCAGCCCTTACATCACTCATGACCCGCTTTTGCGTGGGGGAGGACAGCTGGCTGGCTCGCAGTAAAAACACAACCAGTGAGACAGGCCCCTCCGAGGCCAAGAACAGCTCCGGCAAGTTCCGGCGCAACAGACACAAACGCCGAAGGAATGACGACAACACCGATGACACCACCGTTAACGCCGGATTCAGCGGCTCCAAGTCCGGCCAGCAAAAGAAGCCCTACAAAAGGAACAGTGAGGGACCATCCAGCCTGGATCGCATACTCGATCGTCCGTGCCAGATACATGGTACCCCAGATAAACAAGCCAATCACACCAACAGAGACTGTTGGGTTTTCAAATAGGCTGGCAAGTTAAATGCCGAAAACAAAGAAAAGGGATCATAAAGTGAGGACGAGGACAAAGAGCCCCGGTAGCCGAACATTGGGGGGCAGAAGAAATTTTCCCCTCAAGTGAAACCGGTGAACATGATATACGCTACACACATCCCCAAAAGGGAGCGTAAGCGAGCACTTAGGGACGTCTACGTGGTAGAGCCAGTCACCCCAAAATTCAATCCGTGGTCGTCATTTCCGATCACCTTCGATCGTCGAGATCACCCAACTAGTATGCGGCATGGAGGTTCAGCCACACTGGTCCTCGACCCAATCATCGACGGATTTCACCTAACACGAGTCCTAATGGACGGTGGCAGCATCCTCAACCTGCTCTATCAGGACACAATACAGAAAATGGGCATTAACCCCTCACGAATCAAACCAACAAAGACTACCTTTAAAGGAGTCATACCAATCGTAGAGGCGGTCAGCTATTCGAGGGTTACAAATCATTGGAGATTTTTTCCGCATTATGCGAAAGATCGTCACTTCCCGGTCACATGCTGACAGCACCCTCACTTGAACCAGGGGCTGCGCCCATGCTTCATTATAAAACTCCTATGGCTAAGTGAGGGCGTTTAAGCCGTATAGTCCAATGGCCTTGTTTGTTGCGCTAAACAAATTCTTCAAGGACCATATAATTGGATCAAGATTGTTTAGATTCCATCCCAAACACCTCCGTACTACCTACGTGAGGGCAGAAGCCGATGACTGGCCAACCCTCAGATTACATACAACACGGCCACACAGGAGGAAACAATTAAAGCATAAGAAAATTACATCACAAAATAGGCTTTGTTTTTTATAATACAAGGCAAAGGCAACATGAATGCATTTATTCAAATACAACGTCATGCGAACATTGTGCTGCCGCAAGGCGAGAACCCTCCAGGACATCCGCAAAATACCGTTTGGGTGTGCGGTGCTCCTTGCCCTCCGGTGGCCCTCTGGTCACTTTGACGGCGTCCATCTTCGCCCACCACATCTTGCAACGGGCGAAGGCCATGCGTGCACCTTCAATGCAGGCCGAGCGCTTGACGACGTCCAGCCGAGGACATGCGTTCACCATTCGCTGCACGAGTTTGAAGTTGCTGCTTGGCATAGCTTCGGCTGGCCATAGCCGGATTATCAAATCCTTCATGGCTAGTTTGGCCACCCTATGCAGCTCCACCAGCTGTTTCAGCTGATCGGTGAAGGACACGGGATGCTCTGGCACCATATACTGCGACCAGAATAGCTTCTCTGTAGAACCCCCTCCTTCGGCTCGATAGAACTCCGCGGCGTCTGATACACTGCGTGGTAAATCCGCAAAAGCTCCTGGGGAACTCCAAACCCGGGTTAGTAAAAGGTACTGCTTCTCCGCAAACTTGCTTTGCATCTTAAATGCCTTACCCGCCGTGATCTTCTTGGCCTCCCGGATCTCCTGGAGGGCGGCCTGGGCCTCATTCTGTGCGGTCTCCGCGCTCTGACGAGCCTTGGTGAGTTCGGCCCCTTGAACCGACACATCATGCTCCAAGGCCTCGCATTTTTTCACCGCATCCTGGAGCTCTTGCTAGACTTCTTTGACCCGGGCCTTGGACTTCTTGTAGGCGGCTTGCTGCTGGACAACCTTCTCCTCGGGCTCGCCCAGGGCTTTCTTCAGGGCCTCGACCTCGATCGCGGCTCCTGCACATATTAAGACACCGCCGTTAATATACATCGCCTACTCCTTCCGAATACACATCAAGTCGTCACTCACCTTGCTTCTCCTGGAGCTGAACCTTAACCTCGCCGAGCTCATTCTCGGTCCGCTCCAGCCTCTGCCTCAGTTCAGAGACTTCGACAGCATGAGAGGTTGCGGCCAACAGCGACGCCTGCTTATTCATACATATTACGTTAGTCTCCTACAAAAAAAATTGATCCTCTATCCGGTTATTCTTGCCGAACACCGGACAGTGTCTCAGGGGCTACTGTCTACACGGAGTTTTTTCTCTTTCTTACCTCGAAACCTATGAACAGGCTGCTGTAGGCTTCATTGAGTCCACTTTTGGCGGATTAAATCTTCGCGATCACCACACCCATAAGGACATGGTGCTCGTCCATGACGAAGGCGCCTCGAAGCGCCTCCATCAGGTTATCCGGCACCCCTGGATGGACAGGGGCCACTGATGGAAGCGACGCATACCCCTCCTTCAAAGGGGGCTGCTCACCAAACTCTGGAGCCATATGGGCCTCCGGAATCGTATTCGGCTGAGGGCTGAACTGGATGCGGCCCTCTTTGCCAATCTCCATGGGGATCGGCTCTCCCATGTGTCCAGCAGTGGAGGTCTCGCCTTGTGGCACCTCCCGGACAGCGTCCTGGGCTCCTCCCCGATTTGGAGCGGTCCTCCAGGATAACACTTCGGTGTCGTCCCTGGCCCCGAGGGAATAAGCAGGCGGTGGCGACATGCTCGCCATCTCCGATGGAGCCAACGAACCTTGAAATGAGGATCACTGGATAAGGTCACGGGTCGGACTGCAATAGCAAAATTAACTATGTCAAGATAATGAAGAGAAAGGCCGGATGCGTGCATGAGCGAGCCGTGTCACTTACGATGAGGCCTGGGGCTTAGTGCGGGAGCGTCTTTTTGGACTGCTATCAACGTCCCATGCGGTGTTAACCACTGGGACGCTCTTCCCCTTCTTGGGCGCTTCCGCCTCCGGATGCGCCGAAGCCGCCCTCTTCTTCTTCCTCTCCTCAGGGGGAGTGTTGTTTTACTCCTCCTCCTCCTCTTCCTCGCCATTGTCCTCAGGGACAAAGGAATGAGCTTCGCTGTCTTCGGACGTCACGTCCGAAGTGCCCTTGCGATGGGGGCCACCCTTGGCCCCCTTGGCCTTCTTCTCTGGCGCTTTATAAGGCGCCAGCACCAGCATCTTCGCTAGACACGGGATGACCGGTTCCTCAGTGTCATGGATATGTCACGACAGATGTGCTAGTATGAGGACTTAGTCGTGAGCCAACACATCTATGTGGTAGCTTGAGAGGGGTTGAGCGGAATCGAGAGACGCAACACAAGACAAGGATTTAGACAGCTTCGGGCCCCAAGAAACATCATCCGGTAACAACCCTACGTGCTGTTTGTGGCTAGGTCTTATTATCATCACGAGGGAGTCGCTGTAAACCGGCTCTCCCAGTTATCCCTAACCCTTTAGATTGTTTCTTCTTATTTGTCCCTCTTTGGGGAGCCCTGCCCCTCCTTATATAAGTTGAAGGGGCGGGTTACATATAGGGTCCAACTTGAACTTAAGACTTAACTATTATGACTTATCTTCATGGGCTTCTTAACATCTTGGGCTTCGTAACGTCTCGGGCTTCATAACCCCTGGCAACCCAGTTATCACTGTCTGCCGGGTTATAACTGGTGTCGGTTTATGATGGTCTGCCTGTTTATGACTGGTGTCGGTTTATGATGGTCTACCGGTTTATGGTTGTCTGCTGAGTTATCATCTGACTTAACTCCTGCCAGGTTATCATCTGACTTAACACCTGACTTAACTGTCAGCCGGTTTATCATCTGACTTAACACCTGACTTAACTGTCTGCCGGTTTACTAAGTCCCAGCCGGATTATAACTCTGGCCGGATCATACTGCGGGGTATATCCCCGACATTAGCCCCCGGTTTAATTTGGATTTATCCATGTTAAACTGATCCTAATCATCCTTAAGTCTTTTCCATTTCCTCCTTCTAGAAAATCCGGGTCAATAGGCCGGCTTCATAATCAATTTGCTGACATTGGGTTGTCACAGAGAAATATTGTGAAGAATAATTCATTTGACTTAGCTCCCAATGCTTAACAGAAAATATTGGTCCTTCAAATACTCATCTGATCTTTAGCCGGTTTAAGAATGCAAAACTTGCCGGTTTAAGAATGTAGAACTTTGCCGGTTTATCATTGCCGGTTTACAAATATTGATGGCACCGGGTCATAATTGTAGTTAACATCAAGCTTGAAAATATACCTCTTATATGCCTATCACTTGTAGCCCCAAGTCTTAAGAAGGTAGCATAGCACAACTTAAGACTTGCTTCAATATAAATATCACAATTTTGAAGAAATCCGATTTGTTCATCCCAGTCATTAATCATAAACTGAATATTCCATATATGTAGCCCCCAAGTGTCGGGTTGTCATGCTTGCAGCAACCTGGGACTTGTATTTACCTGATGCTCATAAAGACTTCAACTAGTGTAGCCCCCAAGGGACGGGTTATTATGCAATAATGAGCAGGGACTTTGTAAATATAATCATGTAGACTTTGAACAACAACGTGTAGTCCCCAAGGGCCGGCTCAATAAGATAATATTGAGCTGGGACTTTATATATACTTCATTGAGAATAACATTATACGATGTAACCCCCATCATGGGGCTTGAACCCACGTCCACAAGGTTGAGAGCTTTGTGCTTTACCAACTGAGCAGTGGAACCTTCAATAATAGATGAAAAATTGTGTACCTTGAATTGTTGACAGGAGCAATTGGTAGCCCCCAAGGGACGGCTCATTACGATGTGATGAGGCGGGTCTTCAATAAGATGAGCAAACAATGACTTTGCATTAGCCCCCAAGTGTCGTGGTGCATGCTTGCAGCGACATGAGACTTGTGTATTTGATATAATCCCAACTTGAATAATGTATCCCCCAAGTGTCGGGTCGTAAGCCTGCAGCGACTCGGGACTATTCCTTCAATTGTAGAATAAATCATATTCATTGATAATATGATAGCCATTGCGCTAAAGCGACTTTGAAAATCTTAATCATAATACTAGTTATTGATAACCATAATAAAATCCAGCCGTGTTGGCTATTAAAGATTTTGAATAATATAACCTGGTTTGAAAACCGATTCCTGCCATATAAACCGGTATATCCATGCACATATGATACATGCTATGATGATGTAATGATGATGCAACGTATGATGCAATGATGATGCAATGTATGATGCAATATATGATGATGTATATGTATGATCAAGAGGGTTTAAGCTATGGTTCGGATACGACCAGAGCCCCCATGTAGTCATAATTATGACATTGCGCCGATCAAAAGGTGTAGCTATGGTTTGAATAGGACCAAGCCCCCAAGTGATTTCCTAGTGCCCTTATGCCTATCAAGAGGTGCAACTATGGTTCGAACCCATAGCCCCCAAGTGATTTCCCTGGTTGCCTTATGCCTATCAAGAGGTGTAGCTATGGTTCGGATACGACCAAGCTCCCAAGTGATTTCCCTGGTGCCCTTATGCTTATCAAGAGGGTATAAGCTATGGTTCAGATACGACCAGATCCCCCAAGTGATTTCCCTGGTGGCTTTAAGCCCATCAAGAGGTGTGACTATGGTTCGAACATAGCCCCCAAGTGATATTGTGAGTTGTGCTCAAGGGATACCCATGTTTGAGCTGTGTTGTGCAGCAGACTCTCTTTGGCCCCTTATGATAATATTGGCTTGATAGCCGAAATCAAGAGGGTAGTAACACTATGTTCTCTTTGGTAAATACACATATGTTTGAGTAGGAAGCCCCCGGATGATATTGTGAGCTGTGCTCACGGGGCACCTATGTTTGAGTTGTGCTCTTGCAACAGACTCTCTTTGGTCCCTTTAATTTTTTTCTAAGAACTCAAACTTGTGAGAAATTATTCTTTTGAACCATAAATTCTTAAACCAGATATTGAGAGCTTCAAAGCCTTGTGGGGGACATTTTTCCCTTGAGCCGGATTTTTAAACCGGAATCCTTCTTTTTAAGCCGGAAATTTTCTGATGGCCTTTAAATTTGCACCAATATGGCGGTTTAGGGTCCTGCATTAAATAACCTTGCAAGCCGGAGTAATTGCTCTTTTAAAGAAAGCAATGTATAATATAGAAATATACTGGATGAATTTCACTTGATATGTTAGGCTAGTAGTTATCCACCACGGAGTTAATGATCACCATGGTGAAGCGGAAATCAATCATGGGTGAGCCCACCGTGAGAGCAGACAGATGAGTCGGCCGCAATATTATAGACCGGTACGAACGGGCGAGTTACTTCACAGGGACGGTCCCGGTGAGTTGAAGTAGTCCGGGCCGCAAGGGCGACGGCTTGCGCACATCCATTTACCGGGTAATGAGGAACGTATGAATACCGGGTGCAATGTTGCCAGTACGTGCTCCATATCCGTGGTATAAACCACACTTGTAGTGAATTATTGTCCTGCGTGCAAAAAATACAGCAGGGCGGAGTAGTTGTTTGTCGAAGGAAATCAACATGTACTTAACAAAATATGTAAGATAAATATCACTTGATTTTTAGGCAATAGATGATCATTATATGGCGTCCGTAGATAATCTAGAACCTTTGTGTTGATCCTTTCAAGGGCCTTGCCAGAGTTCGCCGTAGTTTGTATAATCTTCACTCCAAGAAATTGGGGCATATTTATCCTCGGGAATGCCTCGTACATCTGGCGGTTAGAACGGGGAGGTTCACGACCGAAGTCAAGGCGAGGCGCGCGGCTGTGGCTGAAGCGGACTGCGGCAGCTCGAGGCCTCAAAGGCGGGTCGATGAAGCGGATTGACCAAAACAGCCCGATAACTCTCGCCCGGATCGTGGTAATTGGATAACTTATGCCCGGGTCACTTGGTACCCCTTCCCCCCTTTTCTTTCTTTTCTCTTGATCTGTAGTCTGCGAAAGCGCATGCATGCTCAATTTTGCAGACCGAGGGCGGTTTAAGGCGGAGGCGGGGCTCGGAGCTACAGCCGCGGGCGGGAGGCGATCTGGCCGGTTTGTACTTATCCGCGGCCCCAACAGTTTAAGAGGGCAGCTCAAGGCATGGCAAGGTAAAGGTGAAGCCACACACGGGGTAAGCCAGAGGAGACCGTAGTAGAGATGGAGGTAGTTCACCGGGGCGGCGATTTGCGCTGGCAGAAGTGGCAACTTTTACGGAGGCCACGAGCTGGGACTGCGACCGAAACCACGATGGTTTACCGAGGCGGCTCGTGGAGACACCAGTGAGGCGGGACCGCAGCTTGTGGAAATACTGGTGAGGCCGAGGCGGCTCGCGGCCCAGTGGAGCAACCAAGGCAGGTTGAGGCAATCGGCAGAGAAGGCGCGGCGGAAGAAGTGGCCGGCGACCCGTCACCGGCGGATCAGAGCCAATGGTAGCGAAGGGGCCGTGGTGATTCGATGAGAGGGCGGATTGGACCGTAGGTAATGGGGCCGATTGGCTAGGGTGACTCGATGCGCTGCTCGGACAGCGGGCCAGTGCGACAGAGTTTGTAGGCGAGATAGGCCGCATGACAGCGGCGGTTTAGAGACAAAGCGGCCACGGCAAAGGTAGTGAGAGCAGTCGGTCCAGGCGTCACTGGGTGTAGGTGGCTCAATTCAGGGCGTGATGATGGAGGCAACCCGTAGCGGCGACCCAACAGTATTAAGGGCCGGCTAGGAGGCTCTGAAACACGACAACATCAGAGACCACAACAGCGGCTCAACCCGAGCAGAATTGGCGGGTGCATGAACTGGAGGACTGCGGTTTAGCAAGTCCAAGGTGGAGGAGGCCAGCACGTGGGGCGTGGAACCCGCAGGGGCAGAGATGGCCCAGGCGAAACCGGTGCAGCCTAATGGAGCTGGAGGGCCGCGGCGTCGATGTCGGTTTGAAGTGGAGTCCGGCAGCGGCGAAGGCGGCTCAACGGGGTGAGGCTCACCAGTAACTCACCATCGGGACGAAGCGCGGCGATTCGCGGCAGAGGCCAAGCCGGCTCAACGCGCGGACCCGACCCGGCAAAGGTGGCTCGAAGCGGTGATTTAAAGCGGAGATATGCCACTGACACCAACCGCAGCAGCTCGGAGCTGCACCGGCCATCCGAGATTGGAGCGGGTCAGTACGACGGTTTGGAGGCAGGGGCGATTCGAGGTGACTCCGAACCGGTCCGAAAAAATCCTGATGACGACTCGGAGTTGAGGCCCAAAGTGGAAACTATTTGAGGACCGACCAAGGTCGGCCTGACGGTGAAGTGGAGAGTCCGCGACAACGAGGCTGTATTAGCGGGGGCTGTTTAGGAGCGTTGGCGGTTTATACGTCTCCAGCGAGGCATGACGCGCGATGACCCGGCAGGCGACCGGGTGGCTCACCATGCTGGGCGACTCCCCGGCGGCGTCTCATAACGCAGGGCAACGGTTCATAGCCCAGATGCTGAGAAAGGCCATGGTAGAAGCGGAACCGTAGCAGGGGAAGACGAAGCAAGATCGGAAAGGCAGCATTGACTTCTCTAGGTCGTGCTTGACTTTTGCGAAAAAAACTTGAGCCGCCGGCGGAATAAATCTAAATAAGAACTTTGAACCGATTGGACGTTTGATGTGCCTGATCGAAATTCCATGGGTCTTGGCGATTTTCCAATAAACGGTGGCGGAACATCTCGCAACCCTAATTCTTTTGAACTTTAAATCTCACAAGTCTTCAAATCTGGACTGATGAACTTGACACTGATGTGAATCCTTCCAAGCCAGGTCCTTTCTCATCCGGAAAATTATGAACTTCTCAATCCTTGAAAAAAGATCCCTCCAAGAGCTCAACACCACCGTGCACCGGCCCCACGGTTGGCACCAACTATCGTGGATTTGTCACGGCAGATGTCCTAGTATGAGGACTTAGTCATGAGGCCAACACATCTATATGGTAGCTTGAGAGGGGTTGAGCGGAATCAAGAGACGCAACACAAGACAAGGATTTAGACAGCTTCGGGCCCCGGGAAACATCATCCGGTAACAACCCTACATGATGTTTGTGGCTAGGTCTTATAATCATCACGAGGGAGTCGCCGTAAACTGGCTCTCCCAGTTATCCCTAACCCTTAAGATTGTTTATTCTTACTTGTCTCTCTTTGAGGAGCCTTGCCCTCCTTATATAAGTTGAAGGGGCGGGTTACATATAGAGTCCAACTCGGACTTAAGACCTAACTATTATGACTTCTCTTCATGGGCTTCTTAACATCTTGGGCTTCATAATGTTTCGGGCTTCATAACCCCTAGCAACCCAGTTATCACTGTCTGCCGGGTTATAACTGGTGCCGGTTTATGATGGTCTGCCTGTTTATGACTGGTGCCGGTTTATGATGGTCTGTCGGTTTATGATTGTCTGCTGAGTTATCATTTGACTTAACTCCTACCAGGTTATCATCTGACTTAACACCTGACTTAACTGTCAGCCGGTTTATCATCTGACTTAACACCTGACTTAACTGTCTGCCGGTTTACTAAGTCTCGGCTGGATTATAACTCTGGCCGGATCATACCGCGGGGTATATTCTCGACACTCAGGCAGCGGAGCCGGACACTGGATCTGCTTCGCCCTCTCCATCTAGTCCTAGAAATACAATGATAAGCTCAGACATCATCCTTGAAACAATTAAGTTGGGGATACATCGAAAAATAGCATACCTCGCTGGCGAGGTGTTTACAATCGTGACCACGGTCTGAATCCGTGGCCGGTGGTTTCTCGTTGCCCTTAAAGAGCAACTTCCATGCGCCTTCATGAGTAGTCTCGAAGAGCCTCACCAGGGTCTAATGCTTCTTCGGGTTGAACTCCCACAGAGGACGGCTTCGGCCTGGCACGGAAGGATCCGGTGAACCAACATCACCAGGATCACATCAACGAGCTTGACTTTCTTGGTTGCCATGCTTTGAACGCGCTTCTGCAGCGCTATCACCTCGTCAGGGGAACCCCAGTCCGGACTCTTCTCGACCCAGGAAGTGAGTCACATGGGAACGCCAGAGCAGAATTTGGCAGTTGCGGCCCAGGTGGTGCCGCGAGGTTCTGTGATGTACAACAACTGCTTCTGCCACTCCTTTACTGTGTACACAAAAGTACCTTTGGGCCAGGAGACGTTGGACAGCTTGCTCACCATAGCTCCTCCACACTCCGCGTGCTGGCCGTCCACCACCTTCGGCTTCACGTTAAAGACTTTGAGCCACAACCCTAAGTGGGGTTGGATGCGGAGGAAGGCCTCACACATGACGATAAATGCCGAGATGTTGAGGAAGGAATTCTGGGACAGATCATGGAAATCTATCCCGTAATAATACATCAGGCCGCGGACGAAAGGGTGGAGTGGAAACCCTAGCCCGCGGAAGAAATGGGGGGAGGAACACTACCCTCTCGGTGGGCTTCGGCATGGGGACGACTTGTCCCTCGGTCGGCAAGCGGTGAGTGATATCCTTCGCCAAGTATCCGGCCGCCCGAAGCTCTGTAATGTTCTCCTCCTTGACAGAGGAGACCATCCACTTGCCTTGACCTCCGGATCCGGACATGGTTGCTTAAGTGGAAAGGAGATGAGAACTTGGGCGCTGGAGCTTGAGATTGGAAAGGCGGAGACAGAGAGAGGGCGTGAGAGGGGAAGAGGGAATACTTATCCCTTTATGAAGGCAACAAATATTAAACGCCTCCTCACTCGCCTTAAGATTCGCCTATTCCCAAGGGCTGTATAAACGGCACAGTTGGGTTACCCATGCTCGCATTGATGAGAATCCCACGATAAGGGGACAATATCTCTGCTTTGACAAGACGTGCCAATGGCAACCGCGTCTCGGGACGTGGGGCGTCGAAACATGAAAGTGGTTTGGAATTGTGACCGGGCAGACATGATGTCATGTTGTAAAAAGTTGTCAGCAGATTAGACTCGTGTAAAAGTATATTCTCTCTGCACTTATGTATGGTGTGTGTGTGTGTGTGACAGGTCCAGATACTATCATCGCATCCGAAGACTATCTTGAAGTTCGGATAGAAGGGAACCCGCCTTGCAATGTCGAAGACAATCTGCGCGCCGGACTCCTCGTCATTGAAGCCAAGTTCAGGGGCTACTATGGGAGTCCTGGACGACGGGGTCCTCAGGCGTCCGGCCTGTTATCCATGGGCCGGACTGATGGGCTGTGAAGACATGAAGATCAAATATTGTACCTATGTCCGGATTGGACTCTCCTTGGCATGGAAGGCAAGCTTGGCGACCGACTATGAAGATTCCTTCTCATGTAACCGACTCTATCTAAACCCTAGACCCCCCGGTGTCTATATAAACTGGAGGGGTTAGTCCGGAAAGGATATACTCATTACCATAGTCATACAGGCTAGAGTTCTAGGGTTTAGCCATTACGATCTCGTGGTAGACCAGCTCTTGTAACACTCATATTCATCAAGATCAATCAAGCAGAACGTGGGGTATTACCTCCATAGAGAGGGCCTGAACCTGGGTAAACATCGTGTCCCTCGTCTCCTTTTACCATCTATCCTAGACACACAGTTCGGGACCCCCTACCCGAGATCCGCCGGTTTTGACACCGACAGCTACCACCGCCGTGTTGTCCTGGACAACCGGAGGGTATGACTCGTTCATCCCCTATTTTCTCGTTCATGTGCTGGCCATATATATGCTGTTCATAGATGTTTCGGTTCTATGTATTGTACACGCTCACATGCTTAGGTATCGGTATGAGGTGCATACCGTATGCTTACTGTTTATTCATGGATTAGATTAGTCGAAAAAGTGCTAATATTTCCAACACTTAAGACTGATTTCGCTTAGTTATCTTGACATAGGCAGTGCACCCATATGTTCAAGTGTTGAATCTTAGGCTTTTTGTTGTACCAGGTGATGACCCACAAGTGTAGGGGATCTATCGTAGCCTTTTCGATAAGTAAGAGTGTCGAACCCAACGAGGAGCAGAAGGAAATGATAAGCAGTTTTCAGTAAGGTATTCTCTGCAAGCACTGAAATTATTGGTAACAGATAGTTTTGTGATAAGGTAATTTGTAACGGGTAACAAGTAATAAAAGTAAATAATGTGTATCATGATGGCCCAATCCTTTTTGTAGCAAAGGACAAGCTTGGACAAACTCTTATATAAAGGAAAGCGCTCCCGAGGACACATGGGAATTATCGTCAAGCTAGTTTTCATCACGTTCATATGATTCACGTTTGGTACTTTGATAATTTGATATGTGGGTGGACCGGTGCTTGGGTACTGTCCTTACATGGACAAGCATCCCACTTATGATTAAACCCTATTGCAAGCATCCGCAACTACAACATAAGTATTAAGGTAAACCTAACCATAGCATGAAACATATGGATCCAAATCAGCCCCTTACGAAGCAACGCATAAACTAGGGTTTAAGCTTCTGTCACTCTATCAACCCATCATCTACTTATTACTTCCCATTGCCTTCCTCTAGGCCCAAACAATGGTAAAGTGTCATGTAGTCGACGTTCACATGACACCACTAGAGGAAAGACAACACACATCTCATCAAAATATCGAACGAATACCAAATTCACATGACTACTTATAGCGAGACTTCTCCCTTGTCCTCAGGAACAAACATAACTACTCACAAAGCATATTCATGTTCATAATTAGAGGGTTATTAATATGCATAATGTATCTGAACATATGATTTTCCACCAAATAAACCAACTAGCATCAATTACAAAGAGTAATCAACACTACTAGCAACCAACAGGTACCAATCTGAGGTTTTGATACAAATATTGGATACAAGAGATGAACTAGGGTTTGAGAGGAGATGGTGCTGGCGAAGATGTTGATGGATATTGACCCCCTCCCGATAAGAGGATTGTTGGTGATGACGATGGTGATGATTTCCCCCTCCCGGAGGGAAGTTTCCCTGGCAGAATAGCTCCGCCGGAGCCCTAGATTGGTTCCGCCAAGGTTCCGCCTCATGGCAGCGGAGTTTCGTCCCGTGAGCTTGCTTATGATTTTTTCCTCGAAGAAAGACTCCATATAGCCAAAGATGGGCATCAGAGGGCCACCAGGGGGCCCACGAGGCAGGGGGGCGCGCCCAGGGAGTAGGGCGCGCCCCCACCCTCGTGGACGGTGGGTGGCCCCCTTCTAGTACTTCTTTCACCCAATATTTTTTATACATTCTAAAAATAATTCCCGTGGAGTTTTAGGACTTTTGGAGATGTGCAGAATAGGTCTCTAGTATTTGCTCCTTTTCTAGCCCAGAATTCCAGCTGCCGGCATTCGCCCTCTTCATGTAAACCCTTAAAATAAGAGAGAATAGACATAAGTATTGTGACATAATGTGTAATAACATCCCATAATGCAATAAATATTGATATAAAAGCATGATGCAAAATGGACGCATCAACTCCCCCAAGCTTAGACCTCGCTTGTCCTCAAGCGAAAGCCGAAATCAAAAAATATGTCCACATGTTTAGAGATAGAGTTGTTGATGATGTAGGCTTGTCGTCCATCTTCCAAGGCATAGGCTCACCATCATAGAAGGATGATCGAGTCTCCGGGATCCTCAAATCTGCAGCCAAACTCATCCTCTTGAATCTATATTCATACTCACAGTTTGGGTTTTGCAGGTCATAGATCTGGGCTTGGAGATGCTCGATTTTCTCGTGAAGCTTGAAGATGGCCTCCCCAATGTTCTTGTCATCCAGCTTGTGGTTGTTGGTGAACTCCATGATCATTATATGATTGGAGTCAAGTCCATGTTCCACCATCTCCTGGCACTTGAACCTGTTGCTCCAATGCCTCGAACCTTGTCTCCATGCTTCCGGTCCTCCTTGGTCCCTCAACATCGCGGATGTGCAGCAACCCCTCACACATCTCAATGGTTTGAGGGTGTTGCAGCACCTCCGCGAGGTAGGGGTTGATGACCTTCTCGAAGAACTTGTCCTTGGGGGCACTTGAAGACGCCATGGCAATCAAGATTTGTCAGAAAAACAGCTCGAAACAAAGACAGAAGATATTTGCGTGATACGGTGGTCAAAACCTTCGGCAGATTATATAATGAATTTTTACCGACCGAAAGAAGTATCGTGCAAGAAAACAGAGTCCGGAGAGCACACGAGGTGCCCATGAGGCAAGGGGGCACGCCCGGGGGGAGGGTGGACGCCTCGTGTCCTTCCCAGATTACTTCTTATTTTCCTATTTTCTTAAATATTCCAAAATGGAGAAAAATTGCCATTA
Organism: Triticum dicoccoides; assembly: GCF_002162155.2. Lineage (NCBI taxonomy): Eukaryota > Viridiplantae > Streptophyta > Magnoliopsida > Poales > Poaceae > Triticum > Triticum dicoccoides. The sequence continues at coordinate 691,191,040 of NC_041392.1, read as the reverse complement.
GAACTGTTTTGGAGTCGGTTTACTTACCGTACCACGTACCTATTTCTTTTTGAAGTCTGAAACATTCTGGAAAGTGTCCCTTATGTATTCCTCCGGGGTTACGGTTTCAATAACATTGGTTTCAACATTTATGGGATTACCTGAGATATAATGTTTGATTCTTTAACCGTTCACCACCCTCGGATTTGTGCCTTGGAAGTTATAGATTTTTATGGCACCAGAACGATAGACCTGCTCGATGACGTAAGGACCTTCCCATTTAGACAGGAGTTTTCCTGCAAAAAATCTTAAACGGGAGTTGTATAGCAATACACAATCACCTACATTAAACTCACGTCTTTGTATCCTTTTCCATCTTTTAACTTTTTCTTTAAATAGTTTGGCATTCTCATAAGCCTGGGCTCTCCATTCATCAAGTAAGCTAATGTCAAAAAGCCTCTTCTCACCGGCAAGTTTGAAATCATAATTGAGCTCTTTAATGGCCCAATATGCCTTATGTTCTAGTTCAAGAGGTAAGTGACATGCCTCTCCATAAACCATTTTATATGGAGACATACCCATAGGATTTTTATATGCAGTTCTATAAGCCCATAATGCATCATCAAGTTTCTTGGACCAATTCTTTCTAGATCTATTAACAGTCTTTTGCAAAATTAATTTAAGCTCTCTACTGCTCAATTCTACTTGACCACTAGACTGTGGGTGATAAGGAGATGCAATTCTATGATTAACGTCATACTTAGCAAGCATTTTACGGAAAGCACCATGAATAAAATGTGAACCACCATCAGTCATTAAATGTCTAGGGACTCCAAACCTTGGAAAAATAACTTCTTTAAGCATATTAATAGAGGTGTTATGATCAGCACTACTAGTTGGAATAGCTTCTACCCACTTAGTAACGTAATCAACAGCAACTAAAATATGTGTATACCCATTAGAGGAAGGAAACGGTCCCATATAATCAAAGCCCCAAACATCAAATGGTTCAATAACAAGTGAATAATTCATGGGCATTTCTTGACATCTACTAATATTACCAATTCTTTGACATTCATCACAGGACAGGACAAACTTACGGGCATCCTTGAAGAGAGTAGGCCAATAAAAACCGGATTGCAATACCTTATGTGCAGTTCTATCTCCAGCGTGGTGTCCTCCATAAGCCTCGGAGTGACACTTGCATAGGATTTGTTCCTATTCATGCTTAGGTACACAACGTCTAATAACACCATCCACTCCTTCTTTATAAAGATGTGGGTCATCCCAGAAGTAATGTCTTAAATCATAGAAGAACTTTTTCTTTTGCTGGTATGTGAAACTAGGTGGTATAAACTTAGCAACAATATAATTAGCATAATCAACATATCGTGGAGCAGTACGAGAAGCATTTATCACAACTAATTGTTCGTCAGGAAAGCTATCATCAATAGGTAGTGGGTCATCAAGAACATTCTCTAACCTAGACAAGTTTTCTGCAATGGGATTCTCAGCTCCCTTTCTATCAATAATATGCAAATCAAATTCTTGTAGCAAAAGAACCCATCTAATAAGTCTAGGTTTAGCATATTTCTTTTCCATAAGATATTTAATAGCAGCATGATCAGTGTGAATAGTTACTTTAGAATAAACTATATAAGGTCTGAACTTATCACAAGCAAATACAACTGCTAAAAAATTCTTTTTCAGTAGTAGCATAATTTCTTTGAGCACTGTCTAGAGTTTTACTAGCATATTGATACGTCTCCAACGTATCTATAATTTTTGATTGCTCCATGCTATATTATATACTGTTTTGGGCAATATTGGGCTTTATTATCCACTTTTATATTACTTTTGGCACTAACCTATTAACCGGAGGCCCAGCCCAGATTTGCTGTTTTATGCCTATTTCAGTGTTTTGAAGAAAAGGAATATCAGACGGAGTCGAAACGGAACGAAATCAACTGGAGAGTTATTTTTGGAAGGAAACACACCTGATGGACTTGGACCCCACGTCAGGGGAGACACGAGGTGCTCACGAGGGTGGGGGGCGCGCCCCCCCTAGGGCGCGCCCCCCTGTCTCGTGGGACCCCGTGGCTCCTCCGACGTCCTCCCTGCACCCATATATACCCACGTGACCTAAAACTTCCAGAACGCAACATAGATCGGGAGTTCCGCCGCCAGAAGCCTCCGTAGCCACCAAAAACCAATCTAAACCCGTTCCAGCACCCTGCCGGAGGGGGCAATCCCTCTCCGGTGGCCATCATCATCATCCTGGTGCTCTCCATGATGAGGAGGGACTAGTTCTCCCTCGGGGCTGAGGGTATGTACCAGTAGCTATGTGTTTGATCTCTCTCTCTCTCGTGTTCTTGAGATGATACGATCTTGATGTATCGCGAGATTTGCTATTATATTTGGATCCTATGATGTTTCTCCTCCCCCTCTACTCTCTTGTAATGAATTGAGTTTTCCCCTTGAAATAATCTTATCGGATCGAGTCTTTAAAGATTTGAGAACACTTGATGTATGTCTTGCCGTGGATATCTGTGGTGACAATGTGATATCACGTGATTCACTTGATGTATGTTTTGGTGATCAACTTGCGGGTTCCGCCCATGAACCTATGCATAGGGGTTGGCACACGTTTTCGTCGTGATTCTCCGATAGAAATTTTGGGGCACTCTTTGAGGTCCTTTGTGTTGGTTGAATAGATGAATCTGAGATTGTGTGATGCTTATCGTATAATCATGCCCACGGATACTTGAGGTGACATTGGAGTATCTAGGTGACATTAGGGTTTTGGTTGATTTGTGTCTTAAGGTGTTATTCTAGTACGAACTCTAGGGCTGTTTGTGACACTTATAGGAATAGCCCACCGGATTGATTAGAAAGAATAACTTTGAGGTGGTTTCGTACCCTACCATAATCTCTTCGTTCATTCTCCGCTATTAGTTACTTTGGAGTGACTCTTTGTTGCATGTTGAGGGATAGTTATGTGATCCAATTATGTTAGTATTGTTGAGAGGACTTGCACTAGTGAAAGTATGAACCCTAGGCCTTGTTTCAACGCATTGCAATACCGTTTACGCTCACTTTTATCACTTGCTACCTTGCTTTTTTTATAATTTCGGACTACAAATACCTTTATCTACTATCCATATACCACTTGTTTCACTATCTCTTCGCCGAACTAGTGCACCTATACAATTTACCATTGTATTGGGTGTGTTGGGGACACAAGATACTCTTTGTTACTTGGTTGCAGGGTTGCTTGAGAGAGACCATCTTCATCCTACGCCTCCTACGGATTGATAAACCTTAGGTCATCCACTTGAGGGACATTTGCTACTGTCCTACAAACCTCTGCACTTGGAGGACCAATAACGTCTACAAGAAGAAGGTTGTGTAGTAGACATCAATCTCTTTTCTGGCGCCGTTGCCAGGGAGGTGAGTGCTTGAAGGTATATCTTTAGATCTTGCAATCGAGTCTTTTAGTTTCTTGTTTTATCACTAGTTTAGTTTATAAAAGAAAACTATAAAATAATGGAATTGAGTTTGTCTCATACGCTTCACCTTTTTAATATCTTTTGTGAGTATGATGGAAAGGATAATTGTTCTCAAGTGCTAGAAGAAAAAATCTATAAAATGTTTGGCACTAAATATTTGAATGATGAGCATGATTGCAATGTTGTTAGTATGAATTCCTTGAATATCCATGATGCTAATGTTTGATGAAAATGATATTTTTTGTCACCCAAGTTTTGATGAGCAAATTTATTATGAAAGCATGCCTCCTATCTATAATGATTATTGTGATGACACATATGCTTTAAAGAATAATGATAACCATGAAACTTGTCATCTTGATCTTAATTTTCAATCACATGATAGTTGCTTTGTTGAGTTTGCTCCCACTACTATTCAAGAGAAGAATTTCGCTTATGTGGAGAGTTGTAAAATTTATATGCTTGTAGATCATGAAAAGAATGCTTTAGGTGCTGGTTATATTGTTGAATTCATTCATGATGCTACTGAAAATTATTATGAGGGAGGAATATATGCTTGTAGGAATTTCAATAATATCAAGTTTCCTCTCTATGTGCTTAAAATTTTGAAGTTATGCTTGCTTTACCTTCCTATGCAAGTTGATTATTGCTCCCATAAGTTGTTTGTTCAAAAAATCCCTATGCATAGGAAGTGGGTTAGACTTAAATGTGCTAGTAATATTATTCATGATGCTCTCTTTATGTTTCAATTCTTATCCTTTATGTGAGCATCATTGAAATCATCATGCCTAGCTAGGGGCGTTAAACGATAGCGCTTGTTGGGAGGCAACCCAATTTTATTTTTATTCCATGATTTTTGTTCCTGTTTAGTAATAAATAATTCATCTAGCCTCTTTTTAGATGCGGTTTGATGCTTTTAATTAGTATTTGTGCCAAGTAGAACCTTTGGGAAGACTTGGGGAAAGTCTTGTTGATCATGCTATAAAAAAACAGAAACTTTAGCGCTCACGAGAACTGCTGTAATTTTTATTTGGAGAGTGATATTTAGTTAATTCTTTTTGCAGATGATTAATAGATAAATTCCTCAGGTCCAGCAATTTATTTAAGAATTTTATGAGTTCCATAAGTATACGTTTGATTCAGATTACTACAGACTGTTCTGTTTTTGACAGATTCTGTTTTTCATGTGTTGTTTACTTATTTTGATGAATCTATGGCTAGTAAAATAGTTTATGAACCATAGAGAAGTTGGAATACAGTAGGTTTAACACCAATATAAATAAAGAATGAGTTAATTACAGTATCTTGAAGTGGTGATTTATTTTCCTATACTAACGGAGCTTACGAGTTTTCTACTTTAAGTTTTGTGTTGTGAAGTTTTCAAGTTTTGGGTAAGGATTCGATGGACTATGGAGTAAGGAGTGGCAAGAGCCTAAGCTTGGGGATGCCCAAGGCACCCCAAGGTAATATTCAAGGACAACCAAGAGCCTAAGCTAGGGGATGCCCCGGATGGCATCCCCTCTTTCGTCTTCGTTCATCGGTAACTTTACTTGGAGCTATATTTTTATTCGCCACATGATATGTGTTTTTCTTGGAGCGTCAATTTATTTTGTTAGGATTTGCTTGCTGTTATTTAGAACAATGTTCTGCATCTTTTATTTCAATAAAAGTGGCATTGATAGCCTTTACTATGCCTATGTTACAAGTATACATGTTGCTATTTGAAAACAGAAAGTTTACCACTATTGCAATAATTCCCTAGAAAAGTCAGAATGTGATAAAATGTTGAAACCTTTCCGGTGGCCATCTTCATCATCCCGGTGCTCTCCATGACGAGGAGGGAGTAGTTCTCCCTCGGGGCTGAGGGTATGTACCAGTAGCTATGTGTTTGATCTCTCTCTCTCTCTCTCTCTCTCTCTCGTGTTCTTGAGATGATACGATCTTGATGTATCGCGAGCTTTGCTATTATATTTGGATCCTATGATGTTTCTCCTCCCCCTCTATACTCTCTTGTAACGAATTGAGTTTTCCCCCTGAAGTAATCTTATCGGATCGAGTCTTTAAAGATTTGAGGACACTTGATGTATGTCTTGCCGTGGATATCTGTGGTGACAATGGGATATCACGTGATTCACTTGATGTATGTTTTGGTGATCAACTTGCGGGTTCCTCCCATGAACCTATGCATAGGGGTTGGCACACATTTTTGTCGTGATTCTCTGGTAGAAACTTTGGGGCACTCTTTGAGGTCCTTTGTGTTGGTTGAATAGATGAATCTGAGATTGTGTGATGCTTATCGTATAATCATGCCCACGGATACTTGAGGTGACATTGTAGTATCTATGTGACATTAGGGTTTTGGTTGATTTGTGTCTTAAGGTGTTATTCTAGTACGAACTCTAGGGCTGTTTGTGACACTTATAGGAATAGCCCACCGGATTGATTGGAAAGAATAACTTTGAGGTCGTTTCGTACCCTACCATAATCTCTTCGTTCGTTCTCCGCTATTAGTGACTTTGGAGTGACTCTTTGTTGCATGTTGAGGGATAGTTTTATGATCCAATTATGTTAGTATTGTTGAGGGAACTTACACTAGTGAAAGTATGAACCCTAGGCCTTATTTCCACACATTGCAATACCGTTTACGCTCACTTTTATCACTTGCTACCTTGCTGTTTTTATAATTTCGAACTACAAATACCTTTATCTACTATCCATATACCACTTATTTCACTATCTCTTTGCCGAACTAGTGCACCTATACGATTTACCATTGTATTGGGTGTGTTGGGGACACAATATACTCTTAGTTACTTGGTTGCAGGGTTGCTTGAGAGAGACCATCTTCATCCTACGCCTCCTACAGATTGATAAACCTTAGGTCATCCACTTGAGGGAAATTTGCTACTGTCCTACAAACCTCTGCACTTGGAGGCCCAACAACGTCTACAAGAAGAAGGTTCTGTAGTAGACATCACATATTGAATAACATTCAATTTCTTATCAATTCTTTGTCCTAGAACATCCCCTATAGCATAATCACTAGCATCACACATGATTTCAAATGGTAAATTCCAATCAGGAGGCTGAACAATAGGTGCAGAAATCAAAGCTTTCTTAAGTATTTCTAATGCTTCTACACAGTCATCATCAAAGACAAAAGGGACATCTTTTTGTAAGAGATTAGTCAGAGGCCGAGAGATTTTAGAGAAGTCCTTAATGAACCTCCTATAAAAACCAGCATGACTAAGGAAGCTTCTTATACCTTTAATGTCCTTAGGACACGACATCTTTTCAATAACATCAACCTTAGCTTTATCAACTTCAATACCACTTTCAGAAATTTTATGCCCCAAGACAATACCTTCATTAACCATAAAGTGGCACTTGTCCCAACTCAAGACAAGATTAGTTTCTTCACATCTCTGCAAAACTTGATCAAGGTTGCTTAAGCAATCATCAAAAGAAGTTCTGTAAACGGAGAAATCATCTATGAAAACGTCAACAATCTTTTCACAAAAGTCAGAGAATATAGCAGTCATACATCTTTGAAAGGTAGCAGGTGCATTACATAAACCAAAAGGCATACTTCTATAAGCAAAGGTACCGAAAGGGCAAGTAAAAGTTGTGTTTACTTGATCCTCTTTTGACACATGTATTTGAGAGAAACTAGAATAACCATCTAGAAAGCAAAAATGTGTATGATTGGAAAATCTTTCTAGCATTTGATCAATAAAAGGTAAAGGGTAATGATCCTTTTTAGTAGCTTTATTTAGTTACGGAAATCAATTACCATTCTATAACCTGTAACAATTCTTTGTGGGATCAATTCATCTTTATCATTAGGAACAACATTAATACCTCCCTTCTTAGGGACACAATGGACAAGACTTACCCACTGACTATCAGCAACAGGATAAATTATACCTGCCTCTAGAAGCTTTAGTATTTCTTTTCTTACCACTTCTTTCATCTTAGGATTTAACCGTCGTTGATGATCAACAACCGGTTTATAGCATCTTTCTCCAGTTTTATTTTGTGCTAGCATAGAGTGGGACTAATGCCCTTAAGATCATCAAGAGTATATCCAATAGCAGCACGATGCTTCTACAGAGTTTTCAATAATTTCTTTTCTTCATGCTCTGAAAGGTTAGCACTAGTAATAACAGGATATATCTCTTTCTCATCAAGATAAGCATATTCAGGAGTATCAGGTAAAGGCTTAAGCTCAAACACGGGATCACCCTTAGGTGGAGGAGGATCCCCTAAGATTTCAACAGGCAAGTTGTGCTTCAAAATAGGTCCATGTTTAAAGAATACTTCATCTATTTCCCTTCTTTCATTCATAAACATATCATTTTCATGGTCTAGCAAATATTGTTCTAAAGGATCACTAGGAGGCACGACAATAGAAGCAAGACCAATAATTTCATCTTTACTAGGCAATTCTTTATCATGGGGTTGCCTACGAAATTTAGCAAAATTAAATTCATGAGACATATCCCCTAAACCAACAGAAACAATATCTTTATTGCAGTCTATCTTAGCATTAACAGTATTCAAGAAGGGTCTACCAAATATAATGGGACAAAAGTTATCTTGTGGGGAACCAAGAACAAGAAAATCAGCAGGGTATTTAACTTTCGCACACAAGACTTCAACATCTCTAACAATCCCAAGTGGTGAGATAGTATCTCTATTGGCAAGCTTAATTGTAACATCAATCTCTTCTATCTCAGCAGGTGCAATATCATGGATAATTTCTTTGTATAAGGAATGCGGTATTGCACTTGCACTAGCACCCATATCACATAAGCCATGATAGCAATGATCTCCTATTTTAACAAAAATAACAGGCATGCCTACAACAGATCTATGTTTATTTTTAGTATCAGGTCTAGCAATTCTAGCAGCTTCATCACAGAAGTAAATAACATGCCCATCAATATTATCGGCCAAGAGATCTTTAACCATAGCAACACTAGGTTCAACTTTAATTTGCTCAGAGGGAGTAGGTGATCTAGTATTACTCTTACAAACCACAGTTGAAGCTTTAGCATGATCCTTTATTCTAACAGGGAAATGTGGTTTCTCAATATAAGCAGTAGGAACAACAGGATCATTATAAGTGATAGTCTTTTCTTCAACTTTAATAGGTGCAACTACTTTTACTTCAACGGGAGGATTATATTTAAACCACTTCCCCTTAGCGAGATCAACATGAGTAGCAAAGGATTCACAGAAAGAAGCTACTATCTCAGAGTCAAGTCCATATTTAGTGCTAAAATTCACGAAAAGCATCGGTATCCATAAAAGATTTAACACAATCAAACTTAGGTGTTATAACTGACTCCTTACCTTCATCGAGATCCCAATCTTCGGAGTTGCGTTTAATCCTCTCCAATAAATCCCATTTGAATTCAATAGTCTTCATCATAAAAGAACCGGTACAAGAAGTATCGAGCACGGAGCGATTACTGAGAGAAAGCCGAGCATAAATTTTTTGAATAATCATTTCTTTTGAGAGCTCATGATTGGGGGCATGAATATAACATTGACTTAAGCCTCCCCCAAGCTTGAGCGATGCTTTCTCCTTCGCAAGGCCAAAAATTATATATATAATTATGATCACGATAAACCAGATGCATAGGATAAAACTTCTGATGAAATTTCAATTTCAACCATTGGTAGTTCCATGATCCAATATCATCACATAGCCTAAACCATGTCAATGCCTCTCCCTTCAAAGATAAAGGGAAGACTGTAACACCACAAAATTAACCCTTGGTTTTACTTTTTTTATAAATGGTTTCTTTATTTGGATGAGTTTTTGGTTTGGTTATTTTGTCTAACATCAAAAGCATTTCTTATGTTAGAAGAATTTTTGTGGCATTTAAAAATATTCCAAGGATTTGGTCACTTCACTCTTTTCAGACACTTCTAACTCAACCCAAAAATCTATTCTGTCACTATAAATTCCTACCTTAGTCTTCCTCACTTTCTAGGACAGTGTCCAACACCCCACTTCTCCAAAAAAAATATATTTTTCCTCATATTTAATAAATTCCCAAGGTGGAACTTATATTTATCAAGGTTTCTTTGGTTCACAAAGGAACCACATTCTAGGTGAGTTGTCTGCATCCACAAGTATTACACCAGAAACTAGACAGTACCCACAACCCATTTCATCAAAAAAATGGGGTTCCACGGTTCAAGATTTTCAAATTCCATGCAATTCAAATATGGACCAGATTTACATTTCATGGTCAAAACCCAATTTTCGTTGCTCCAAAAAAATCTGAAATTTGGCCATACACTCTCTTATGAACCAACTCATCACCACAAATATTCTCAAAATTTTCTAAGATGCCTAGAGCTCTCTGGCAATTCATCAAACACCTATTGTGCACTGTTCATCGCTATCAAAATGTTCAGTAAATTCAGAAACGGATAGAAGTTCAAAGAGGGGGGCGAGATCAACGCCGTGCACTGCACTCCACCGCATCCCCTCCTCGTCCATGCCTCTTCTCCTCATTAATGCGTCACCGGGTCACCTCTAGTCGGTCGCTCGACGACGCCAGAACAGTAGCTGGCCGGTGCACCTGCCACCGACCTAGGCAGCGGCGGCCGAACAGGATCAGCACGGCTACCGGCCGCCTTCACTCCCCTAATGCTCCCCTACCTACCTCCTCTCCACGCGGCGCATCCTCTACGGCGTGACTGACTACCCAAGCCACCCCCCGCCCGTCTGGCAGTCGCCGGAGACGGACACCACCGCCACACCCATGCGAACACCTCGCCGTGGATAAGGCCACAGAGCTCGTGGACGTCGCGCTGGCGCTTCTGGAGTATTCCCTCGACCTCATCAACTCCTCACCGCCCCCGACCGCCGTCCAAACCTACCTCGTCGGCCGGAATAACTCCTACGCGATCCACTCCACCACTGACCTGCTCGGACCACCTATAAAAGGCCACCCCTAGCCCCGTTCTTCATCCACACCACTCCACCACCATCTCAATCGATCTCCCGCACACCACCTCGACCTCGAGAAGGTCTTCTTCCCCGGCTCCGACTAACGATCCGCCGCCACCCTCCCCGACCAGCACGACGCCACTACTCCACCTCCACCTCTAAAACTCTGCTGGTAGCCCATTGATCCACCATGTGATTGTTTCCGCGCTTCAATTTGACAACCGGAGCCCTCTCCGGCGAAGCCCACAACCACCCGACGCCGCCGGCCACCGGAGTCGACCTCGCCGTCGTTCTGGTGCTCGCCGGCGACCACCACCACTAGCCACCGAAGCGGGGTGCCACCCTGAACGCGTCAATACCATCGCCGCCACCTGAAACGCCGGCGATCGCCGCCGGTGACCACCGCCTCCCCTTTGTACATACGTGCGTAAAGCGCGTTTGAATTTCAAACCTGACGGGTGGGGCCCACCCGTCAGTATTCTGTTCTTTTCTGTTATTTTCAAAAGTGTATTTTCCGGGTTTACGCTTTCTTCCCTGGGAAGCGTATTCATTGCCGAGGCGTTTTCACTTATTACCGCAGGGACCTGCTGGCAATTATTCTGTTATAGAGAGGTCCCTGGTTTTGAATCCTTAATAACATTTAAACCACATATCAGTTTCAATTGTTTCTTTTTATGAAATTCTTGATTTTCACTCTAGTTGATTTTAGTATTTATTTAGAAATAGTTTGAGACAACTTTTTGTGCGGTGGCAAAAAAAGGTTGAATTTGGACTTTTATTTTCAAAAAACAAAGAGGGGGACTATACCGGGAGTTTTGAAGAACCTCTTGCTGATTACTTTGGTCAATGCAAGCATTAATTGACTTGGGTTATAATTAATTACTGATACGTCTCCAATGTATCTATAATTTTTGATTGCTCCATGCTATATTATCTATTGTTTTGGACTATATTGGGCTTTATTTTACACTTTTATATTATTTTTTGGACTAACCTATTAACCGGAGGCCCAACCCAGAATTGCTATTTTTTTTGCCTATTTCAGTGTTTCGAAGAAACGGAATATCAAATGGAGTCCAAACGGAATAAAATCTTCGGGAACGTGATCCAAGAGACTTGGACCCTGCTCCAAGGAACAAAAGAGGCGGTCACGAGGGTGGGGGCGCGCCCCCTGCCTCGTGGGCCCCTTGTTGCTCCTCTGGCGTACTTCTTCCTCCTATATATACACACGTACCCCCAAACGATCAGAACAAGAGCCAAAAACCTAATTCCACCGCCGCAACTTTCTGTATCCATGAGATCCTATCTTGGGGCCTGTTCCGGAGCTCCACCAGAAGAGGGACGTCATCACGGAGGGCTTCTACATCATCCTAGCCCCTCCGATGAAGTGTGAGTAGTTTACCTCAGACATTCGGGTCCATAGTTAGTAGCTAGATGGCTTCTTCTCTCTCTTTGAATCTCAATACAATGTTCTCCCCCTCTCTTGTGGAGATCTATTCGATGTAATATTCTTTTTGCAGTGTGTTTGTTGAGATCGATGAATTGTGGGTTTATGATCAAGTCTATCTATGAATAATATTTGAATCTTCTCTCAATTCTTTTATGTATGATTGGTTATCTTTGCAAGTCTCTTCGAATTATCTGTTTGGTTTGGCCAACTAGATTGGTAGTTCTTGCCATGGGAGAAGTGCTTAGCTTTGGGTTCGATCTTGCGGTGTCCTTACCTAGTGATAGAAAGGGCAGCAAGGCACGTATTGTATCATTGCCATCGAGGATAACAAGATGGGGTTTATTTCATATTGCATGAATTTATCTCTCTACATCATGTCATCTTGCTTAAGGCGTTACTCTGTTTTTAACTTAATACTCTAGATGCATGCTGGATAGCGGTCGATGAGTGGAGTAATAGTAGTAGATGCAGAATCGGTTCGGTCTACTTGTCACGGACGTGATGCCTATATACATGATCATGCCTAGATATTCTCATAACTATGCTCAATTCTGTCAATTGCTCAACAGTAATTTGTTCACCCACCGTAGAATACTTATGCTCTTTAGAGAAGCCACTAGTGAAACCTATGGCCCCCGGGTCTATTCTCATCATATCAATCTCCATCACTTTAATATTGCTTTGCTTTTTACTTTGCTTTTACTTTTTACCTTGCATCTTTATACCAAAAATACCAAAAATATTATGTCTATCAGATCTCACTCTCGTAAGTGACCATGAAGGGCTTGACAACCCCTAATCGTGTTGGTTGCGAGTAGCTATCATTTTGTGCAGGTACGAGGGACTTGAGCGTGGCCTCCTACTGGATTGATACCTTGGTTCTCAAAAGTGAGGGAAATACTTACGCTACTCTGCTGCATCATCCCTTCCTCTTTGGGAAAAACCAACGCAAGCTCGAGACGTAGCAAGAAGGATTTCTGGCGCCGTTGCCGGGGAGTCTACGCAAAAAGTCAACATAGCAAGTACCCATCGCAATCCCTATCTCTCGCATTACATTATTTTCCATTTGCCTCTCGTTTTCCTCTCCCCCACTTCACCCTTGCCGTTTAATTCACCCTCTCTCTCTATCCTCCCTCTCTATTTGCCTCTTTTGCCCGTTTGCTTTTTGTTTGCTCATGTGCTAGTTTGCTTGTTTGTCGCGATGGCTCAAGATAATACTAAATTGTGTGACTTCACCAATACCAATAATAATGATTTCCTTAGCACTCCGATTTCTCCTCTTACCGATGCTGAATCTCGTGAAATTAATACTGCTTTGTTGAATCTTGTTATGGAAGATCAATTCGCCGGCCTTCCTAGTGAAGATGCCGCTACTCATCTGAATAGCTTCGTTGATTTATGTGATATGCAAAAGAAAAAAGATGTCGATAATGATGTCATTAAATTGAAGCTATTTCCTTTTTCGCTTAGAGATCGTGCTAAATCTTGGTTTTCGTCTTTGCCTAAGAATAGTATTGATTCATGGAACAAGTGCAAAGATGCTTTTATCTCTAAGTATTTTCGTCCCGCTAAGATCATCTCTCTTAGAAACGATATTATGAACTTTAAACAACTTGATCATGAACATGTTGCACAAGCTTGGGAGAGAATGAAATTAATGATACGTAATTGCCCTACCCATGGTTTGAATTTGTGGATGATTATACAAATTTTTTATGCCGGATTGAATTTTGCTTCTAGAAATCTTTTAGATTCGGCCGCGGGAGGCACTTCTATGGAAATCACTTTAGGAGATGCTACTAAGCTCCTAGATAATATTATGGTTAATTATTCTCAATGGCATACTGAAAGAACTTCTAATAAAAAAGTGCATGCGATAGAAGAAATTAATGTGTTGAGTGGAAAGATGGATGAACTTATGAAATTATTTGCTACTAAGAGTGTTTCTTCTGATCCTAATGATATGCCTTTGTATACTTTGATTAAGAATAACAATGAATCTATGGATGTGAATTTTGTTGGTAGGAATAATTTTGGTAACAACGCTTATAGAGGGAATTTTAATCCTAGGCCATATCCTAGTAATCCTTCTAATAATTATGGGAATTCCTACAATAACTCTTATGGAAATTATAATAAGATGCCCTCTGATTTTGATTCTAATATTAAAGAATTTATTTCTTCGCAAAAGAATTTTAATGCTATGATTGAAGAAAAATTGCTTAAGATTGATGATTTGGCTAGGAACGTTGATAGAATTGCTCTTGATGTTGATTCTTTGAAACTTAGATCTATTCCACCTAAGCATGATATCAATGAGTCTCTAAAAGCCATGAGAATTTCAATTGACGATTGTAAGGAAAGAACCGCTAGGATGTGTGCTTCCAAAGATGCCTTTATTAAAGCATGTTCTTCCAATTCCTATGAAAATCAAGATGAAGATCTAAAAGTTATTGATGTGTCCCCTATTAAATCTTTATTTTGCAATATGAATCTTGATGAAACTGAATATGATCTTCCTTTACCTAGAAGGCGTTCTAAAATTCGGAGTATTTAGATCTTAATGATGAAATTGATAAAAGTGGGATTGAGAGAAATAAAAATCTAGATGTTGCTAAACCCACTATGTTGGATTTCAAGGAATTTAATTATGAAAGTTTCTCTTTAATTGATCGTATTTCCTTGTTGCAATCCGTGCTAAATTCTCCACATGCTTATAGTCGAAATAAAGCCTTCACCGAACATATTGTTGATGCCTTGATGCAATCTTATGAAGAAAAACTTGAGTTGAAAGTTTCTATCCCTAGAAAACTCTATGATGAGTGGGAACCAACTATTAAAATTAAAATTAAAGATCATGAGTTTTATGCTTTTTGTGATTTGGGTGGTAGTGTCTCTACTATTCCCAAGACTTTGTGTGATTTACTAGATTTCCGTAATTTTGATGATTTCTCTCTAAACTTGCATCTTGCGGATTCCACTATTGAGAACCTATGGGAAGAATTAATGATGTTCTTATTGTTGCAAATAGGAATTATGTGCCCGTAGATTTCATTGTTCTTGATATAGATTGCAATCCTTCTTGCCCTATTATTCTTGGTAGACCTTTCCTTAGAACGGTTGGTGCGATTATTGATATGAAGGAAGGGAATATTAGATTTCAATTTCCATTAAAAAAGGGCATGGAACACTTTCCTAGAAAGAAAATAAAATTACCATATGAAACAATTATGAGAGACACTTATGGATTGCCTACCAAAGACGGCAATACCTAGATATATCCTCGCTTTTATGCCTAGCTAGGGGCGTTAAACGATAGCGCTTGTTGGGAGGCAACCCAATTTTATTTTTATTCCTTGATTTTTGCTCCTGTTTAGTAATAAATAAATTATTTAGCCTCTGTTTTAGTTGTGTTTTTTGTGTTTAATTAGTGTTTGTGCCAAGTAGAACCGTTGGGAAGACTTGGGGAAAGTCTTGTTGAACTTGCTGTAAAAAACAGAAACTTTAGTGCTCACGAGAACTGCTGTCATTTTTATTTGAAGAGCTCTATTTAGTTAATTCTTTTTGAAGATGATTAATAAATAAATTCCTCACGTCCAGCAATTTATTTTAGAATTTTTGGTGTTCCAGATCTTGCGCTAGCTATAGATTACAACAGACTGTTCTGTTTTTGACAGATTATGTTTTTCGTGTGTTGTTTGCTTATTTTGATGAATCCATGGCTAGTAAAATAGTTTATAATCCATAGAGAAGTTGGAATACAGTAGGTTTAACACCAATATAAATAAAGAATGAGTTCATTACAGTACCTTGAAGTGGTCTTTTGTTTTCTTTCGCTAACAGAGCTCATGAGTTTTCTTCTTTGAGTTTTGTGTTGTGAAGTTTTCAAGTTTTGGGTGAATTCTTTTGATGGATTATGGAACAAGGAGTGGCAAAAGCCTAAGATTGGGATTCCCATGGCACCCCCGAGATAATCCAAGGACACCAAAAAGTCAAAGCTTGGGGATGCCCCGGAAGGCATCCCCTCTTTCGTCCACTTCCATCGGTAATTTACTTGGAGCTATATTTTTATTCACCAACATGATATGTGTTTTTCTTGGAGTGTCTTGTATTATTTGTGTCTTTGTGTCTTAGTATGCCACAATCATGTTTGCTGTACACACATTTTGAGAGAGCCATACATGAATTAAAATTTGATAGAATACTCTATGTGCTTCACTTATATCTTTTGAGCTAAGTAGTTTTGCTCTTTGTGCTTCACTTATATCTTTTGAGCGTTATAATTTTGCTCTATGTGCTTCACTTAGATCTTTTAGAGCACGGTGGTGGATTTGTTTTAAAGAAACTATTGATCTCTCATGCTTCACTTAAATCATTTTGAGAGTCTCTTAATAGCATGGTAATTTGCCTAATAATAATATGCTTGGTATTCAAGATTTGTGAAACTTTCTTTTGAGTGTGTTGAATACTAAGAAAAGATTGAAGCATGATAATTGTTTTGAGATATGGAGGTGATAATATTAAAGTCATGCTAGTTGAGTAGTTGTGAATTTAAAGAATACTTGTGTTAAAGTTTGTGATTCCCATAGCATGCACGTATGGTGAACCGTTATGTGATGAAGTCGGAGCATGATTTATTTATTGATTGTCTTCCTTATGAGTGGCGGTCGGGGACGAGCGATGGTCTTTTCCTACCAATCTATCCCCCTTGGAGCATGCACGTAATACTTTTCTTTGATAACTTCTAGATTTTTGCAATAAGTATATGAGTTCTTTATGACTAATGTTGAGTCCATGGATTATACGCACTCTCACCCTTCAACCTTTGCTAGCCTCTCTAATACCGCGCACCTTTCGCCGGTATCATACACCTACCATATACCTTCCTCAAAACAGCCACCATACCTACCTATTATGGCATTTCCATATCCATTCCGAGATATATTGCCATGAAATTTTCCACCATCTAGTTCATCATGACACATTCATCATTGTCATATTGCATATCCCGATACACCGCCGGATGCATTCACATAGAGTCATATTTTGTTCTAAGTATCGAGTTGTAAGAAAAATAAAAGTGTGATGATCATCATTACTAGAGCATTGTCCCAGTGAGGAAAGAATGATGGAGACTATGATTACCCCACAAGTCGAGATGAGACTCCGGACGAAAAATAAATAAAAGAGGCCAAAGAAGCCCAAATAAAAAGAGGCCATAAAATAAAAAAAGGAGAAAAGGCCCAAATAAAAAA
Organism: Triticum dicoccoides; assembly: GCF_002162155.2. Lineage (NCBI taxonomy): Eukaryota > Viridiplantae > Streptophyta > Magnoliopsida > Poales > Poaceae > Triticum > Triticum dicoccoides. The sequence goes on along the minus strand of NC_041392.1, from coordinate 691,173,874 downwards.
AAGAATGAGAGAAAAAGAGAGAAAGGACAATGTTACTATCCTCTTACCACACTTGTGCTTCAAAGTAGCACCATGATCTTCATAGTAGAGAGTCTCTCATGTTATCACTTTCATATACTAGTGGGAATTTTACATTATAGAACTTGGCTTATATATTCCAATGATGGGCTTCTGCAAATTGCCTTAGGTCTTCATGAGCAAGCAAGTTGGATGCACACCCACTTAGTTTCTTTTTGAGCTTTCATATACTTATAGCTATAGTGCATCCGTTGCATGAAAATCCCTACTCACTCACATTGATATCTATTGATGGGCATCTCCATAGCCCATTGATACGCCTAGTTGATGTGAGACTATCTTCTCCTTTTTGTCTTCTCCACAACCACCATTCTATTCCACCTATAGTGCTATATCCATGGCTCACGCTTATGTATTGTGTGAAGATTGAAAAAGTTCTGAAAAAGTTAGATTATGAAACAATTGCTTGGCTTGTCATCAAGGTTGTGCATGATTTAAATACTTTGTGTGGTGAAGATAGAGCATAGCCAGACTATATGATTTTGTAGGGATAACTTTCTTTGGCCATGTTATTTTGAGAAGACATAATTGCTTTGTTAGTATGCTTGAAGTATTATTATTTTTATGTCAATATAAACTTTTGTATTGAATATTATGGATCTGAATATTCATACCACAATTAAGAAGATTTGCATTGAAATTATGCCAAGTAGCACTCCGCATCAAAAATTCTCTTTTTGTCCATTACCTACTCGAGGACGAGCAGGAATTAAGCTTGGGGATGCCTGATACGTCTCCAACGTATCTATAATTTTTGATTGCTCCATGCTATATTATCTATTGTTTTGGACTATATTGGGCTTTATTTTCCACTTTTATATTATTTTTTGGGACTAACCTATTAATCGGAGGCCCAACCCAGAATTGTTGTTTTTTTGCCTATTTCAGTGTTTTGAAGAAACGGAATATCAAACGAAGTCCAAACGGAATAAAATCTTCGAGAACGTGATTTTCTCACCGAACGTGATCCAGGAGACTTGGACCCTGCTCCAAGGAACAAAAGAGGTGGTCACGAGGGTGGGGGGCGCCCCCCCCCTAGGGCGCGCCCCCTGCCTCGTGGGTCCCTCGTTGCTCCTCCGGCATACTTCTTCCTCCTATATATACACACGTACCCCCAAACAATCAGAACAGGAGCCAAAAACCTAATTCCACCACCGCCACTTTCTGTATCCAGGAGATCCCATCTTGGGGCCTGTTCCGGAGCTCCGCCGAAAGAGGGCCGTCATCACGGAGGGCTTCTACATCATCCTAGCCCCTCCGATGAAGTGTGAGTAGTTTACCTCAGACCTTCGGGTCCATAGTTAGTAGCTAGATGGCTTCTTCTCTCTCTTTGAATCTCAATACAAAGTTCTCCCCCTCTCTTGTGGAGATCTCTTTGATGTAATCTTATTTTTGCGGTGTGTTTGTTGAGACCGATGAATTGTGGGTTTATGATCAAGTCTATATATGAATAATATTTGAATCTTCTCTGAATTCTTTTATGTATGATTGGTTATCTTTGCAAGTCTCTTCGAATTATCTATTTGGTTTGGCCAACTAGATTGGTAGTTCTTGACATGGGAGAAGTGCTTAGCTCTGGGTTCGATCTTGCGATGTCCTTACCCAGTGACAGAAGGGGCAGCAAGGCACCTATTGTATCGTTGCCATCAAGGATAACAAGATGGGGTTTATTTCATATTGGATGAATTTATCTCTCTACATCATGTCATCTTGCTTAAGGCGTTACTCTGTTTTTAACTTAATACTCTAGATGCATGCTGGATAGCGGTCGATGAGTGGAGTAATAGTAGTAGATGCAGAATCGTTTCGGTCTACTTGTCACGGACGTGATGCCTATATACATGATCATGCCTATATATTCTCATAACTATGCTCAATTCTGTCAATTGCTCAACAGTAATTTGTTCACCCACCGTAGAATACTTATGCTCTTGAGAGAAGCCACTAGTGAAACCTATGGCCCCCAGGTCTATTCTCATCATATCAATCTCCATCACTTTAATATTGCTTTGCTTTTTACTTTGCTTTTACTTTTTACCTTGCATCTTTATACCAAAAATACCAAAAATATTATGTCTATTAGATCTCACTCTCGTAAGTCACCGTGAAGGGCTTGACAACCCCTAATCGCGTTGGTTGCGAGTAGCTATCGTTTTGTGCAGGCACGAGGGACTTGAGGGTGGCCTCCTACTAGATTGATACCTTGGTTCTTAAAACTGAGGGAAATATTGACGCTACTCTGCTGCATCATCCCTTCCTCTTCGGGGAAAACCAACGCAAGCTCGAGACGTAGCAATTACCTGCATGGTTGCTTCAGAGTGGTTTCGCAGCATATAGTAGTAATAGTAGAAGCATGCATCGGTCACGTCAATTTGAGCACTATTGCATGGACCCTGTTGCATGTCATGTGAGCACTATTTCACTCTTCAGGTATTTTGCTAACGTATTAATGTGGAAAGAATCCAGGAGTGTATCTCCTGCCTTGGACGTGCCGATGGGCACGGACTGTGTTACGACACGACGGTGTCACTGTGGCATGTGAGACATGCCAGTCTTAATAACAACACCTCCTGAGTCGACCTAGAATCAAGTCTTGTTCCATTAAGCCTAACTACACAACGTGCTGCCACTTGTCTTCCCGCAAGGGGAGTGCGATTTAGTAAGTTGTTAACCCCTTTCCGTCTACACACCACGTAGAGAGGCCATGATGAGGGTTCCTCGGCCATGGACTAATGCCAGTCATCGGGTCAGGGGGCATGGGTGTATCCGGTTGGGCCGAGAGGGGGGCACCCCTTGCAATCCGTGCATATTAATAGTGATCCCATGCTATTCGAGACGATGGTCTCCTCGACTTAGAGTTTTTCTTGAAAGATGCTTTGGGTGATTCCTGGCATCCAGAAAGTTATTCTGGTGTGTGTTGGTCAGGTGTGTTTCCAACCCAAAAGCCGTCATGGAGATTAGTCAAGGTCTAAACATTGGCTATAGGAATTCCATACATGTGGGTAAAGAGTACACCCTCTGGAGAGTTACATCTATTTGAATAGCCGTGTCCACGTTCAAGGGCATAGTTGGGAAGGACCAAGTATTGGTCCCGGTGTTGGTCTTTGGAGGAAAATAATTAAATTGAGCTTGATCCATCTTGCAGGGTAATTATGGGCACCACTAAGGCTACCATGAATAATATTGTTATGCATATTATTGATGTGATGCACTAACCCGGTTATCTTATTCAATTGTACTGAGTGTCACTTGGGATGGCTAGACTACCCGTGCACTCAGCTTTATTTTCTTTTCTGAGTCTCACCTGGGATGGCTGGACTACCCGGATACTCAGTTTTATTTTCAAGACCTTACGTGGCGTCGCTTGAGTTCTCGGGTGGTCCTGTCTCGCCCGATTCTCTTTTAGACACCCGTTTGCCATTTCTTTTCAAGACCTTATCAGGCGTCTCTTTCAGACACCCGTTTGGCATTTTTTCTGGAATTTCTCGGGCGGTCTAACACCCGATGTTCCACTTTAAATTTCTTGGCTATCACTACTGTTATTTGATTAGTTACCCACATCAGATCCACATTATCATGTCATGATTTAATTCCAGTCAATATGTGCATTTGGCATAGCCCATCATGAGCATTTGCATTTGTTATACCTTCTGTTCATAATGTTTGCGAGTACATTCCAACGTACTCACAGGGTTGTCCCTGGCTATTGTCTTGGCCAGACCTTGATGAGGACGAGCTTGCAGAGGAGGACTGCGCTAGCGATCCCAACGCGTAGAAGTGTTCCTAGTCAGTCACCTCTGGATTTGGAGTCTACCACGTGTATCAAACACTAGTGCTTCCGCTACACAAATAAAATAGTCAAGCCTCACCCTGACTCTTGGCTTAGTTTATTGTATCGGTGCTGTATCACCATCACTCACTGTCATATTCCACCGCCACCTATTTTACAGGTTTGTACCAGATTGTAGAGCACTTTGGCTCAACCCGATGTAATATTATGTATGTACTGGTTATCTATATCAAGGAAGTCCACCAGCAGTCCTGATCTTGGGGCTGGTGAGACTTTGGGCTATTCTATGATTTATTAAGGAAGTGAGCCTGGCAAACCTTGGTATCAGAGCCAGGCTGACTGTAGGAAGCCCTAGGTGCGTTCGCTAGTAATAGGACCAGTCCTAACATTTCCTTAGCATGCATTTTGTGCACTATAACAATTTTTCCTTAGTCATCATATACCTATGATATGACTATTTGGATTTTTGTCTACTGTTGTAGATGTATGGCGGCAGCTGTCCGACCCAGATATTTGCCAACGAGCCTACGGGATTCTCCCGTCTTCTCGTCATCATCGCTAGGGTCGCGGTGAGATCACCAAGCCGTCCGGAGTACACCATCTTCCCCGACAGGATCACAGACACCCTGACCATGTACCAGGCCTTGGTATATATTCGGGGTGAAACCGCCGAGCCCCACCGCAACTACCACTTTGTTGGGAGAGTCATGCCTACTGAGAGGCATGCTATCCAGATGGCCGCTCGTGAAGCCATTGCTCGTCTAAGGGACATCCTTCCAATCATGCAGACCCGTCCCTATTATTACCTGCCATGTCATGTTCCATACACAAGTCACTATGCTTTCTCGTGCACCGTGGAAGAAAGGGACGAGGCAATTGAACCCCTGGTTCAATATATAATGGCTCTAGAATCAGTCTTCTCCTCACTGGTGGATGACTATCTTATTGTACGAATGTACTTAGCTCATGCGAGAGTTCCTCGTAGGAGGGAGCACCGTTCTCCGTCACCGCGTGCTCCATGCATTCCGACTCCACCATATATCCCTTCTACTTATTCTGCATTTCGACGCCCATCCCCGAGCAACGAAGCTAGTCGCTTGGTTGTACCCATTCCCGTTAGAGCGTCACCACCAACAAGCACAGTGCCACTGCGAGCAGGCGTGGCATCAACGCCTGTGCGACTGGAGACCATACACGAGGAGGATGAGGAGGTCGAATCTTCAGCACCTCATCTGGGACTCACACTCAGCAGGGCCTATGACATCTGAGATACTCCATGATGGCAGCCAAGGCAGCTACACCGCAACCACCCTTAAGGAGACATAGTTGTAAAATAGTTATCTTCTATCCTTTTCCTCCCTTGTAAGATAGCAAGTAGTAGACTCAGACTGCAGCACGCTAGAAGTTAGAGCAGTGCGCTAGTTTTAATAAGCAGTCATGTAGTATATGGCGGCGGCATGCATATTGTATAATTAGATCACGCTTGTATGATTAAGTCCTTCTTGTATAATTAAAACCTGCATGGATAATATGTCTTGGTGTACTTGCGTCTTGGGGGGGGGGTTTATTTTCAGTTTCTTAAAGATTTGTTTTTCTCCTTTGAAATTCTTTTCTCATCATGTTACACCAATACCCTAGAAAGAAAATGCATCGTCCCTGGACTCGTTTTATGCCCAGTCCGCGAGAGGACAACTTTGCACAGATGGGAAACAATTTCACACCTGGACAGACAAGTCAACAGAGCAATGATTCTGCATTTTCACAAGTGTTCCGTCTGTACGAGCAAAGTCAGCAACAGCACCAAGAAATGATGCAGCACTTGATAAATATGGGGAATCACCAAGCACAACAACAACCCTGGTCAAAATTATCTGAACTCCAGAAGACCAACCCAACGGTCTTTTCTCACGCAGATAAACCTCTGGAGACAGACGACTGGCTACGTGACATTGAAACGAAGTTGGTCATAGCCCAGTGTACGGACCAGGAAAAAGTACTATATGCTCTGCATTACTTTTCTGGTACAGCAACATCATGGTGGGAAAATTTATGCCACACGCATCCCAATGGAGCGGACATGACCTGGGAGCAATTCAAGGAAAACTTCCGGGGAGCCCATATCCCCAATAGTATCATGAAGTTAAAGAAACGAGAGTTTGAGGATCACAAGCAACGGGGCACAAGGTAACCCAGTACCTGGACCAATTTACTCAGCTAGCTCGGTACGCCAACGATGAGTACATGACAGAGAACAAAAAGATGGAGAGGTTTCTGGACGGACTTGTTCCATCTCTGAAGTGCAAACTGGTAGTCCACACCTTTTCAGATTTCAAGACATTGGTAGACAGGCTATTATTATGGAAAATGAGCACCACAACCTGAATGAGATTCGCAAGTGCCGTATGAACCAGTCAGCACCGGTTCGCAACAACATGCCCCAAAATGAGTGGCCCCGAAATGAATTTCAGAACCCTGTGATACCCCGACTAGCAGTACCGACACCACGACTGCAACATAATCACAGCACTTTCAACAATCGGGCCAAGGAAACTGTGTACCGTCCTAGCATTACTTGCTACGCTTGTGGTGCGGAAGGGCATTACGCTAGGCAGTGTCCAAAACAAGGAAATAATGCTCGAAGACCCAACAACAATGGCCGCGGGACAAACGCAGCCCCACGACACAACAACCCCAATAACAACCAAAGAAAGGGACATGTTAATCATGTAACATTTGAGGAAGCCCAGAATGCACCGGACATCGTGTTTGGTATGTTCCCTGTCAACACAATTAATGCTACAGTTTTATTTGATTATGGAGCTTCCATTCGTGCATCTCTAAAAGATTTTCCTTGAAGAATCAATTTTCTTTTTCGCCGTTGGAAAATTCAATGGTTATTCAGTCCCCGGGATCAAAGCAAAGTACGCAACGGTACTGCAAGGATGTGAACATTGACATCAAATGAACTAAGTTTTTAGCCAACCTTATTGTGTTGGAAGCAGTCGACCTGGACGTCATTCTGGGAATGGACTGGTTGACTACAAATAATGGTTTTATAGACTGCTACAGCCATACAATAACTCTCACAGACTATCAAGGGAAAACAGTAAAGGTTGGTACAAGGAGAATGTCCACCTTGCCAGGAAAATTAAATCGAGTAGACATGACAGACTTATGCAAAGTTCCTGTGGTATGTGAATATCTAGACATATTCCCTGAGGAGCTACCAGGCATGCCACCGGATCATGAGATTGAGTTCGTTATTGAACTAGCACCCGGAACGGCACCCATCTATAAGAAGCCATACCGCATGGCCCCAACAGAGCTGGTTGAGCTAAAGAAGCAAATCAAGGAGTTATTGGAGAAGGGTTATGTCCGGCCTAGCTCGTCACCATGGGGATCACCGGTATTATTCGCCAAGAAAAAGGATGGTACCTTAATGTTGTGTATCGATTATAGGGCACTCAACCTGGTCACCATCAAAAATAAATATCCACCACCACGGATCAATGACTTGTTCGACCAACTGGGTGAAGCCAAGGTGTTCTCAAAAATAGACTTGAGATCAGGCTACCACCAATTAAGAATCCGACCGTCAGATGTACGAAAGACTGCCTTTACCACCAGATATGGATTATATGAGTTCACTGTGATGCCTTTTGGATTAACCAATGCTCCTGCTTATTTTGTGCATCTCATGAATAAGGTCTTTATGAAATACTTGGATAAGTTTGTGGTTGTGTTCATTGATGATATACTTACTTATTCCAAGACACCAGAAGAACATGAGCAACATCTTCGAATAGTCCTCGAGGAATTATGGAAAAATCAACTCTATGCCAAATTCAGTAAGTGTGAATTTTGGTTATGAGAAGTTGGCTTTCTAGGACATGTTCTGACACAGGATGGAATAGCAGTGGACCCAAGCAAGGTAAAAGATGTTTTGGGATGGAAGGAACCCACCATCGTAACTGAGGTCAGAAGTTTTCTTGGTTTGGCTGGCTACTACCGACGGTTTATTGAAGGGTTCTCCACTATAGCCAAACCCATGACTCAGTTGCTCAAGAGAGATAAAAAGTTTGAATGGACCGAGGCATGCGAAAAAAGTTTCTAGGAGTTAAATAAGAGATTAACAACTGCACCCGTTCTGACTGTGCCTGATGTACACAAATTTTTTGATATATACTGTGACGCATCCGGAAAGGGCATTGGGTGTGTCTTGATGCAAAAAACAAAGGTCGTAGCATATGCTTCAAGGCAACTACAATGACATGAAGAGAATTATCCTACCCATGACTTGGAATTGGCAGCCGTGATACATGCACTCAAGGAATGGCGACATTACCTCCTTGGTAACCGATGTGAGATATACACGGATCACAAAAGCCTAAAGTATATCTTCACCCAGCCAGAACTGAACCTACGGCAACATCGCTGGCTCGAATTAATTAAGGACTATGATGTGGGAATTCATTACCACCAGGGTAAAGCAAATGTTGTGGCAGACGCCCTCAGTCGAAATCCATGCATCGACAATGACAGTGTGCGATTTCCACAGCATGAGTTCAACCAGGAGTTTGCCAAACTCAACATGGTTCTAGTTACGGAAGTTCTCAAAGAAGCAGAAACAAAAGTGAAACTTATTCGGGACAGATTGAAAACAGCTCAGAGCCGTCAGAAGAGCTACTATGACCAGAAACATCGTCAGGTCAGTTTTGAACCTGATGAGTATGTGTACCTCAAGGTATTCCCAATGAGAGGACTACAGAGATTTAAGGTCAAATGAAAGCTAGCACCATGGTTTGTTGGACCATTTAGAATTATTGCAAGGAGAGGCAGGGTTGCCTACCAACCAAAGCTACCGGCAGAATTGTCAGATGTTCATGATGTGTTCCATGTATCACAACTAAGGAGATGTGTTAGCAACCCGAACAAACAAGTCCGACACCAGGACCTGGATCTTCAACTAGACCTTACATATAAGGAGCGCCCGATAAAAATCTTTGAGGAGTTTGAACGGAGGACCCGGCAGAGCGTGATAAAATTTTACAAGGTTCAGTGGAGAAATCATACCGAGGAAGAAGCAACTTGGGAAAGAGAGGATCACCTCACGACTGAATATCCGTACCCGTTTGAGGGACAGCTGAAATCTCGGGGACGAGATTTTTCTTAAGAGGGATAAGTGTTGTAACACCCCAAAATTAACCCTTGGTTTTTAATTTTTTTAAATGGTTTCTTTATTTGGATGAGTTTTTGGTTTGGTTATTTTGTCTAACATCAAAAGCATTTCTTATGTTAGAAGAATTTTTGTGGCATTTAAAAATATTCCAAGGATTTGGTCACTTCACTCTTTTCAGACACTTCTAACTCATCCCAAAAATCTATTCTGTCACTATAAATTCCTATCTTAGTCTTCCTCACTTTCTAGGACAGTGTCCAACACCCCACTTCTCCAAAAAAATATTTTTCCTCATATTTAATAAATTCCCAAGGTGGAATTTATATTTATCAAGGTTTCTTTGGTTCACAAAGGAACCACATTCTAGGTGACTCGTCTGCATCCACAAGTATTACACCAGAAACTAGACAGTACCCACAACCCATTTCACCAAAAAATGGGGTTCCACAGTTCAAGATGTTCAAATTCCATGCAATTCAAATTTGGACCAGATTTACATTTCATGGTGAAAACCCAATTTCCCTTGCTCCAAAAATTCTGAAATTTGGCCAGACACTCTCTTATGAACCAACTCATCACCACAAATATTCTCAAAATTTTCTAAGATGCCTAGAGCTCTCTGGCATTTCATCAAACACATGGTGTGCACTGTTCATCGCTGTCAAAATGTTCAATAAATTCAGAAACGGACAGAAGTTCAGAGAGGGGGGCGAGATCGACGCCGTGCACTGCACTCCACCGCATCCCCTCCTCGTCCGCGCCTCTTCTCCTCATTAATGCGTCGCCGGGTCACCTCTAGTCGGCTGCTCGACGATGCTAGAACAGTAGCTGGCCGGTGCACCTGCCACCGACCTCGGCAGCGGTGGCCGAACAGGGTCAGCACGGCCACCGGCCGCCTTCACTCCCCTACAGCTCCCCTGCCTACCTCCTCTCCACGTGGCGCGTCCTCTACGGCGTGACCGACCGCCCAAGCCACCCCGCGCCCGTCTGCCAGTCGCTGGAGACGGACACCGCCGCCACACCCATGCGCACACCTCGCTGTGGATAAGGCCATAGAGCTCGTGGACGTCGCGCTGGCGCTTCTGGAGTATTCCCTCGACCTCATCCACTCCTCACCGCCCCCGACCGTCGTCGAAACCTACCTCGTCGGCCGGAATAACTCCGACGCGATCCACTCTGCCACCGACCTACTCGGACCACCTATAAAAGGCCACCCCTAGCCCCGTTCTTCATCCACACCACTCCACCACCATCTCAATCGATCTCCCGCACACCACCTCGACCTCAAGAAGGTCTTCTTCCCCGGCTTCGACTACCGATCCGCCGCCACCCTCCCCGATCAACACGACGCCACTACTCCACCTCCACCTCCAAAACTCTGCCAGTAGCCCACTGATCCACCATGTGATCGTTTCCGCGCTTCAATTTGACAACCGGAGCCCTCTCTAGCGAAGCCCACAACCACCCGACGCCGCCGTCCGCCGGAGTCGACCTCGCCGTCGTTCTGGTGCTCGCCGGCGACCACCACCACTACCCACCGAAGCGGGGTGCCACCCCGAACGCGTCCCTACCATCGCCGCCTCCTGAAACGCCGGCGATCGCCGCTGGTGACCACCGCCTCCCCTCTGTACACACGCGCGTAAAGCGCGTTTGAATTTCAAACCTGCCGGGTGGGGCCCACCCGTCAGCATTCTGTTCTTTTCTGTTATTTTCGAAAGCGTCTTTTCCGGGTTTACGCTTTCTTCCCTTGGAAGCGTATTAATCGCCGAGGCGTTTTCACTTATTACCGCAGGAACCCGCTGGCAATTATTCTGTTACAGAGAGGTCCCTGGTTTTGAATCCTTAATAACGTTTAAACCACAAATCAGTTTCAATTGTTTCTTTTTCTGAAAAATTTTCTTTTCACTCTAGTTGATTTTAGTATTTATTTAGAAATAGTTTGAGACAACTTTTTGTGCGGTTGCAAAAAATGGGTTGAATTTGGACTTTTATTTTGGTCAAGGCAAGCATTATTGGACTTGGGTTATAATGAATTACCTGCATGGTTGCATCAGAGTGGTTTTGCACCATATAGTAGTAATAGTAGAAGCATGCATCGGTCACGTCAATTTGAGCACTATTGCATGGACCCTGTTGCATGTCATGTGAGCACTATTTCACTCTTCAGGTATTTTGCTAACGTATGAATGTGGAAAGAATCGAGGAGTGTATCTCCTACCTTGGACGTGCCGATGGGCACGGACTGTGTTACGACACGACGGTGTCACTGTGGCATGTGAGATATACCAGTCTTAATAACAACACCTCCTGAGTCGACCTAGAATCGAGTCTTGTTCAATTAAGCCTAACTACACACCGTGCTGCCACTTGTCTTCCCGCAAGGGGAGTGCGATTTAGTAAGTTGTTAACCCCTTTCCGTCTACACACCACTTAGAGAGGCCACGACGAGGGTTCCACGGCCATGGACTAGTGCCAGTCATCGGGTCAGGGGGCATGGGTGTATCCGGCTGGGCCGAGAGGGGGGCACCCCTTATAATCCGCGCGTATTAATAGTGATCCCATGCTAGTCGAGACGATGGTCTTCCCGACTTAGAGTTTTTCTTGAAAGATGCTTTGGGTGATTCCTGGCATCCGGAAAGTTATTCTGGTGTGTGCTGGTCAGGTGTGTTTCCAACCCAAAAGCCGTAATGGAGATTAGTCAAGGTCTAAACATTGGCTATAGGAATTCCACACATGTGGATAAAGAGTACACGCTCTGCAGCGTTACATCTATTTGAATAGCCGTGTCCATGATCAAGGGCACAGTTGGGAAGGGTCAAGTATCGGTCCTGGTGTCGGTCTTTGGAGAAAAATAATTAAATTGAGCTGGATCCATCTTGCAGGGTAATTATGGGCACCACTGAGGCTACCATGAATAATATTGTTATGCATATTATTGATGTGACGGACTAAGCCGGTTATCTTATTCAATTGTACCGAGTGTCACTTGGGATGGCTAGACTACCCGTGCACTCAGCTTTATTTTCTTTTCTGAGTATCATTTGGGATGGCTAGATTATCCGGATACTCAGTTTTATTTTCAAGACCTTACGTGGCGTCGCTTGAGTTCTACGGCGGTCCTGTCTCGTCCGATTCTCTTTTAGACACCCGTTTGGCATTTCTTTTCAAGACCTTATGAGGCGTCGCTTTCACACACCTGTTTGGTATTTTTCCTGGAATTTCTCGGGCGGTCTAACGCCCGATGTTCCACTTTAAATTTCTTGGCTATCACTACTGTTATTTGATTAGTTACCCACGTCAGATCCACATTATCATGTCATGATTTAATTCCAGTCAACATGTGCACCTGGTCGCCCGCGGCCTTTTAATTCAAACAGTGGCTACCTCGCCGACGCTGCGGATTCACGCGGACCAGCTAAACCGCCATCTGCAGTTGCAACTGCACCTCAGAGCGGTCGCCGTGAGTTGCCTTCGACAAGTCGCTGGCGGGTCGCCCCCTGCCCTGCTCCCACCTAGCGTCATCACTTCCTCTTACTCTGTGCGCTCGCGCTGAACCGGCCATGGTCGCGCCTCTCCAACTCGCCGCTGCCGCGGACGCACCTCGTCGACCAGCCGGATTAAGCCGGCCCAGTCGCCGCTGCCGCGGACGCACCTCATCGACCCGCCGGATTAAGCCGGCCCAGTCGCCGTAGACCCCGCGTCTGCTCCGGCGCCTTGCGACACCGCTGCACGGCCCCGGACTGCTCGAGCACCAATCGCCTCCCGTTATGCCTCGCGGTGTGCCCGCGGTCCCTCCCTTTCGCTCTGCTCCGCCCAAAATCCCGTGCTGCACCTGTCGCTGCGGCTTGCGCCCGATTCGCCCGGCCTGGGCCTGCCCCACGCGGCGCCCGCGGTGCGCATCTGCCAGCCATGCCCGTGCGCGCACTGCTGGGCCGGCGCGGCGCTCTGCTCCGTCCGCTTCCGCGAGCTCGAGATCCTCGTCGTGTGCTCTGGCACGCACTTGTTGCGCCCGCGCCTAGACGCCGGGTCGCCGCGGCCCCTCTGCTCCGGCCCCGTTGGCCCTGGCCGGATTCCGCCGCGCCCGGCGGCCCCCCTGCACGCGCGGCTCTGACTGCGTCCCCGCGCGTGCTCCTGCCCGGGCCGCCTCGCGCAAAAGTCGTCCGCTCCGGTCCTCCGTCGCTGCCTCGCGCCTGCACTCGGGGTCACTCCTCCGCGCGCCATCTCCGAGCACGAACTCTGCCGCCTACAAGCTGTTGCGCCCTCGGCTGATTGAGCAGCCCCCTCTCATTCAACTACGTATGGCTGTGTATACGCACAAGCCCAGAGTAAATTCCCAGCGGCGGTAGCGGGCAAAACCAAGGTGTTTTTGTGTCGGCATTTTTTTCTATGTGAAGGCAAATTTGTTCAATCAGAATAGATGGAGTACTACTCCCTGGTGTAAAGACCAAGGTGCTGTTTGGTTTTCTATTCTAAGACTTTTTCTAGTCCCAACTAAAAAGTCGCTAGTTTCTAAAAAGTCTCTCCTTGTTTGTTTTCAGAGATTAAAAGTTCCTAGTCCCTTCCTAGAGGTTATTAAATGATCATGTTGCCTCTAGTATATAAAAAAATAATAATCAAATAACACCATGGGGTGGCGGACCAATGGGTGCATGGAGATGTATTGTTGGAAAAGTCCTAAAAAGACTCTTTTTGAGAATCTTCTTCATTTAGTTCCAAATGCCTAATTTAGTCCCTAAAAAGTTCCTCCCGTTTGGTAAAAAAGTTTCTAAAAGGAACTTCTTTTAGTCCCTACATAAAAAAGTCTTTGAAAACAAACACCCCAAGTCAGGCAAGTCAATTTGCACTTTTTAAATAGGAGTATCTGTTTGCTACAAGGAAAGGTAAATCCTGCGAAGGCACAAATCCCCAGGTTAATTATTGCCTACAAATTCACCTCACGTGAAGGGCTAGGCTACTTGACTATTTTCCAATGGTCAAAGCTATATTCGGTCTGCTCATAAAGATCAAGCTGAAAAAAAAATGTTTGACAAACGAAGGGTCACGTGGATGTTATGCTACATCATATCAGCAAAGTTCATTGTGCATATACTATTCAGTATATGATATCAGCATCTGTGTTCATTTGACAAAATCAGCTGTTATCCCTTTTATATGTTTTAATAGTATATTTTAATTCCTCTGAGCACCATTACACTGCCCTGTTGGTGTTTTTATATACAGGTAAAATTATTGTTATATTGTGGAGATGGAGCATGCATTGGCAAACGTTCTGACTTGGCGTTTCGTCCGTGCCACACTACCCGATGAACGGATGAGCACAAGTTGCCGCTCCAGTGGCCCGGTTTACATCAACTCGCTCGTCCGCTCTTGCGGCTGGTTCACACGTCTGCGCCGGTTTACAACACGGAGGGCAACTTGCTCGTTCGCACTGGCTTACAACGCCATGACAGGATCATATGCCTGCTCCTATGGTCGACTCGGCTGTAATTGATTTCAGCTTCACTGTGGTGATGATCAACTCCACGGTGGATAATTACTGGCCTGGCGTATCAGGCCGTCAGAAAATTTTCGAATTAAAAAGAAGGATTCTGGTTCAAAATCCGGTTGAAGAGTCATCTCTCTCCAAGCTTTGAAGCTCTCAATATCCGGTATAAGAATTTCCGGTTCAAGAAGAGTATTATTTCTCGCAAAGTTCGAGCTCTCAAAAAAAGTGAAGGGACCAAAGAGAGTCTGCTGCACAGCACAGCTCAAACATAGGTACCCCTTGAGCACAGCTCACAGTATCATTTGGGGGCTTGGTCGTATTCGAACCATAGCTACACCTCTTGATCCGGCTATCACGCCAAATATTATCATAAGGGGTCAAAGAGAGTCTGCTGCACAACACAGCTCAAACATGGGTATCCCTTGAGCACAGCTCACAGTATCACTTGGGGGCTATGTTCGAACCATAGTTGTAGTATCTAGAAGTAGATGTGTCTAGAGGGGGGGAGGGTGATTAGACACTTAGTGCTAAAATTGCAATTTTTAGGCCTTTTTCGTTTGAGTGGAGTTTTAGGCACAATTTCAACATACACAATACATATCAAGCAAGCATGCAAAGAGTATATGAGCAGCGGAATATAAAGCATGCAACTTGCAAGAATGTAAGGGGAAGGGTTTGGAGAATTCAAAGGCAATTGGAGACACGAATGTTTTTCCCATGGTTCGGATAGGTGGTGCTATCCTACATCCACGTTGATGGAGACTTCAACCCACGAAGGGTAACGGTTGCGCGAGTCCACGGAGGGCTCCACCCACGAAGGATAATGGTTGCGCGAGTCCACGGAGGGCTCCACCCACGAAGGGTCCACGAAGAAGCAACCACCCACGAAGGGTCCACGAAGAAGCAACCTTGTCTATCCCACCATGGCCATCGCCCACGAAGGACTTGCCTCACTAGCGGTAGATCTTCATGAAGTAGGCGATCTCCTTGCCCTTACAAACTCCTTGGTTCAACTCCACAATCTTGTCGGAGGCTCCCAAGTAACACCTAGCCAATCTAGGAGACACCACTCTCCAAGAAGTAACAAATGGTGTGTATGTAATGAACTCCTTGCTCTTGTGCTTCAAATGATAGTCTCCCCAACACTCAACTCTCTCTCATAGGATTTGGATCTGGTGGAAAGAAGATTTGAGTGGAAAGCAACTTGGGGAAGGCTAGAGATCAAGATTCATATGGTAGGAATGGAATATTGTGGTCTCAACACATGAGTAGGTGGTTCTCTCTCAGAACATATGAGTTGGAATTGTGTATGTGTTCTGATGGCTCTCTCCACGAATGAAGAGGAGGTGGAGGGGTATATATAGCCTCCACACAAAATCCAACCATTACACACAGTTTTCCAATCTCGGTGGGACCGAATCAACAAACTCGGTCGGACCGAAAAGGTAAACCTAGTGACCGTTAGAGATTTTTGGTGGGACTGACATGCAACTCGGTAGGACCGATATGGTTAGGGTTTGGGCATAACGTAATCTCGGTGAGACCGATTACACAAACTCGGTGAGACCGAGTTTGGTAATAAGCTAACCAGAGAGTTGGTCAGGTAAACTCGGTGGGACCGATTTGCTCTTTCGGTGAGACCGAAAAGTTACAAAAAAGAAATGGAGAGTTTACACTGCAATCTCGGTGGGACCGATTCGCTCTTTCGGTGAGACCGAAAAGTTACGAAAGAGAAGCAGAGAGTTTGCCGGTGAGACCGAGATCCCTATCGGTAGAACCGAATTGCTGGGGTTTGGCAGTGGCTTATGACAAGTGAAACTCGGTGGCGCCGGATAGAAAGAATCGGTAGGTCCGAGTTTGGCTTTGGGTTTAGGTCATATGTGGAAGTGGGAAAGTAGCTGAGGATTTTGGAGCATATCATTAAGCACATGAAGCAAGAGGCTCATTAAGCAACACCTCATCCCTCCTTGATAGTATTGGCTTTTCCTATGGACTCAATGTGATCTTGGATCACTAAAATGTAAAATGAAGAGTCTTGAGCTTGAAGCTTTAGCCAATCCTTTGTCCTTAGCATCTTGAAGGAGTTCCCACAACCTTTAGTCCATGCCACCTCATTGTTGAACTTATCTGAAACATGCTAGATAGAAATGTTAGTCCAACAAGAGATATGTTGTCATCAATTATCAAAACCACCTAGGGAGCACTTGTGCTTTCAATCTCCCCCTTTTTGGTAATTGATGGCAACATACATCAAAGCTTTAGATAAAGATATAAAGAACAACAAGTAAAGCTTTGGAAGGACATGTAACAAGCATAGGCTCCCCCTACATGTATGAACTCATGTAAATATGAAATATAGAGGCATGTGAGAGCATAACCATGACAGAGTAGGCAATGTGTTATATGTATCTTGGCCATATGCATCAGAGCAAAAGATTATCAAGAAAAATACCTTCATGCTCATGAGTCCTTCTTGCAAACAGTATGTACATAAGCAAGAACTCCTCATACTCATGATTTTGATGCATATACTTACCTTGTGGTCTTGAGTTGGCTTAGGATGGAATGAACCTGCACAAACAAAGTTAGATAACACAGGTACACCCACTAGCCAGAGCAAACAAAAGAAACCACAAGAATACCAAGACTGGGATGACATGTAGAGAGTGAGTACAAGGTACCACATTGGATTCAACATGTCCCCAAGAATAAAGATATGCAATGAATTTGACTGATTTCTTTCCCTTAGGTGTCTTGCTCCCCCAGAATCTTACATGGGATATTGGGAGAAGATAAGGAACAGCAAATCAGAGCTGAAAGATACAAATGAACATGTCTTTCCCCCTAAAAAGACATGTGACATCTCTCCTCTTGAACATCAAGCATCAAGCATCTGGGATCCTTGAGTATTCTCTCCCCCTGGAAGTCTCTCTCTCCCCCTTAATACTTTCTCTCTTGTAGGTTTGGTCCTTGAGACTTTTTCTCTCCCTTGATGTGATCTCTCTCTCCCCCTTTGACATCAATTTCCAAGAAGGGCTTTCTGGAATCCGTCGTATAGGTTTGGTCTTGGAGACTCAGCATAAAGCAATGGATAAAACTATGATGCTTGTAGAGGACAAGATTCATTGAGTAGAGCTGGATCAGAAGAAATATAGAACAAGTGGCAAACTGTTTTTCCTGTTGCGAAGTCGGTGGCACCGAGTGGTATGTTTCGGTGGCACCGAAAAGATTCGGTTGGACCAAAAATTACAAGTCGGTGAAACCGAGTTCACACAGAGAAAAACACTTGTCACCTCAGCTCACTAGACATGTAGGATCTCACAAAGATTTGCAATGAATTACCTGAAGGATTTGCAAGGAATTAAATGCAGAAAATGCAGAACAAAAACAAAGAGAAAAGAGAAGAAACTGAAAGATCTAGATGAAGTTTTTTTTGAAAAAGAGAAATAAAATAAACATGCATGAGACAAATGCAATAACACAGAAAAGAACACAAGAGAACTTCATCTAGAGTTGGGCGGTGACATAGTCACCTATGTTAGAGTATATTGACTTAGGAGTCAAGTGAGAACACTTGATCATAGGTCATACTCATCGTTTAAGCTCAAAATGGGGTTACCATTTTTCGTTTAAGCATCTTGATGTATTCACATCTTGTTGAGTTGCTTTGACTCATGTCTTGGAGTAAAGCTTCTCTAAGATGGAATAACATACCTTGGGTGGTGGTGTGGTTCTTGCTCATGTAGTTGAACTTGTGTGGGTGCTCAAGGTTGATGTAGCTCATCAAGAGTTGGGAGCACCACTTGGAGTTTGAGTTCATCTACCTACATGGGTTAGTTCTTGCAAGGAAGAGCACTTGTGTATCCAAAAATGACAATCATGAAGCTCAACATAGAATTTGTCAAAGGATATGTTTGAATGGTTTTGTGCTTCCTTGTCTTCAACCACCATTGTGTAGAGTCTTGGTGATGTAGAGATTGCTCAAGATGTGAGTGGGTCGCAATCTCATGGAATTAGATTCAACCAAGCACCTACATGGGTTAGACAACATGCAAGGTGCAAATATATCCAAGACATAAGATAGTTATCATAAGAGATATATCATGGATTAGTCATAAGCTCATGTCTTGCATGTATCTAATGGAGTTTCTACTCCAAGTTTGAAGCATCAATGATGTTCAATTCACCTCTCAACCTGCAAAATACTTTCTCATCAAGAGGTTTAGTAAATATATCCGCTAATTGCTTATCGGTGCGAACGTGCTTAAGATTAATGTCACCCTTAGCAACATGATCTCGAATGAAATGATGATGAACTTCAATATGCTTAGTTCGAGAATGTTGTACATGATTATGACCAATTTTGATAGCACTTTCATTGTCACAAAGCAGTGGAACATGTTTCACATAAATCCCATAATCTTTAAGAGTTTGGGTCATCCAAAGTAATTGAGCACAACATGAACCAGCGGCAATGTATTCCGCTTCGGCGGTGGATAAGGATACCGAGTTTTGTTTCTTGGAAGACCAAGACACAAGAGATCTACCAAGAAATTGACAAGTACCCAAAGTGGACTTTCTATCAACCTTGTTTCCGGCATAATCCAAGTCGGAATAGCCAACGAGATCAAAAGAAGATCTCTTAGGATACCAAATGCCAAAGTTTGGTGTATGGATTAAGTATCTCACTATCCTTTTCACAGCCTTAAGATGTCATTCTTTAGGAGCAGCTTGATATCGTGCACACATGCACACACTTAGCATAATATTGGGACGTGAAGCACATAGGTATAACAATGAACCAATCATAGAGCGATAAACCTTTTGATCAACCGGTTCACCATCTTTGGTTAAATCATTATGTCCACTAGTAGGCATGGGTGTAGACATACCTTTGCATTCTTGCATATTGAACTTCTTGAATAAGTCCTTGGTGTACTTCGTTTGAGAGACAAATGTACCTTCCTTAGTTTGCTTGATTTGCAAACTAAGAAAGAATTTGAGTTCACTCATCATAGACATCTCAAACTTCTCTGACATTAGCTTTCCAAACTTTTCACTAAAGAGAGGGTTAGTTGAACCAAATATGATATCATCAACATAAATTTGGCATACAAATAGTTCTCCATTAACCCTTTTAGTAAAAGGAGTAGAATCAATTTTACCAATTTCAAAACCACTTGTAGTACGGAACTTGGTCAAGCATTTATACCATGATCTAGGAGCTTGTTTAAGACCATAAAGAGCTTTGTGAAGTTTGTAAACATGATTTGGTTTCTTAGGATTGATAAAACCGGGAGGTTGTTTGACATAAACTTCCTCCTCTATTTCACCATTTAGAAAAGCACTTTTGATGTCCATTTGGTACAAGGTGATATTATGGTGATTAGCATAGGCAAGTAAGATGCGAATGGACTCAAGTCTAGCAACGGGAGCATATGTCTCACCATAGTCCATACCTTCGACTTGTGTGTATCCTTGGGCGACGAGACGTGCTTTGTTGCGAACCACTTGTCCATCTTCATCTTGCTTGTTGCGAAACACCCATTTGGTACCAATGATGTTGTGGTTGTTGTCGGGCTTCTCAACCAATGTCCAAACTTGGTTTCTCTCAAAATTGTGTAGCTCTTCATGCATAGCGTTTATCCAATCCGGATCTTCCAATGCTTCTTCAACCTTCATAGGTTCAATGCTAGAGATGAATGAATAGTTTTCACAAAAGTTAGCTAAACGAGTTTTTGAGCGAGTGATTCTCCCGGTTTGTATATCATTGAGGATTTGCTCGATGGGATGATCTTTGGCAATTCTTGCTCGAACTCGTGAGAGCTTTTGCTTGGGTCTTTGTTGAACATCTTCTTCATCTTGTTCTTCTTCTTGGCCTTCTTCATTGTTGACGTCGTTGTTCTCTTGTCGTGGTGGAGAAAGAGGTTGTTGATGTTCGTCTTCATGCATTTCCTTGTCTTCTCCATCTTGGTGTGTCCCACTTGTGGATGCTTCCATGTCGATTCTTGGTTCACCTTGTCGTGAAGTAGAAGCTTCCACTTAGACGGATGAAGTACTCTCCTTCACCTCCGTTGGACAAATTTTGCCAATGGACAAGTCTTGGATTGCTTCTGAAGGGTCTTTGTCTCCTACATCAATTTGCAATTTCTCTACTTGCGAGCCATTAGATTCATCAAACTTCACATCTACCATCTCTTCAACCTTTCGGGTGAAATTGTTGTAGACACGGTAAGTGTGAGAGTTTGAGTCATAACCAAGTAGAAAACCTTCATGAGATTTAGGAGCAAACTTTGAACGACGATGCTTATCAAGAACGTAGAACTTTGAGCCGAATACTCGAAAGTATCCAACTTGGGGTTTGTTACCGGTGAGAAGCTCGTATGCCGTCTTGCCGAGTAGCTTGTGAAGATATAAGCGATTTGTTGCGTGACAAGCTGTCTCAACCGCTTCTGCCCAAAAGTGCTTCGGCGTCTTGTATTCATCAAGCATCGTTCTTGCCATTTCGATGAGCGTCCGGTTCTTCCTCTCAACAACTCCATTTTGTTGAGGTGTGTACGTAGCCGAGAACTCATGTGAAATCCCTTCTTCATCAAGAAAGGTGTCCACATTTGCGTTCTTGAACTCCGTTCCGTTGTCACTCCGACCCTTCTTGATCTTCACGTCAAACTGATTTTGGGCCTTCCTAGCGAAGTTTCTGAAGATCTTCTGGACCTGCGACTTGTCATTAAGAAAGAACACCCACGTAAATCTTGAAAAATCATCAACTATAACTAGACCAAAAGAATTTCCACCGAGACTCTTGTAGGCGTTGGGACCAAAAAGATCCACTATGAAGTAGCTCGAGTGGCCTTCTTGTGGTCATGATGTTCTTCACGGGATGTCTTCCTCCAACCTGTTTACATGCTTGACAAGCACTGCAAAGTCTATCCTTGTCAAATATGACATCGTTAACTCCAAGGATATGATTTCCTTTAATAAGCTTGTCAAGGTTTCTCATGCCAACGTGACCTAGTCGTCTATGCCACAACTAACCTTTTGAGGATTTAGCAACAAAGCAAGTTTTAGGTTGTGCCTTTTTAGAGAAATCGACAATGTAAAGATCACCTCTACGCATACCGGTAAAGATCATTTTATGATTGTCTCAACGAAATACTTGGCAATCTACCTCAGTAAATAGGACATTCAAACCGAAATCAGCAAGTCTAGATACTGAAAGTAAGTTGTAGCCGAGAGATTCAACGAGCATGACATTTTGAATGGAACTATCATGTGATATGGCAACCTTACCAAGGCCAACCACTTTACCCTTTGAATTATCACCAAAGGTGACATATTTTCGAGGGCCGTCATTTTCAGCAAGCTCACGAAACATCTCTTCATCTCCAGTCATATGATCAGTACATCCACTATCAAGAACCCATTCCTTTCCTCCTGATTCATATCCCCGAAGATTTGCCATAAGACCAAAATGTCTCATTACATCATCAAGATCGAAGTCACTATCATCATCATCATCATAGTATCCATGTTCATCATGATCTTGTGACTCATCATTTCCTAGAGAGGGTAATTCATTATATAAATGATCATCAAAGTGGTCACTTTTATGAATTCTTATAGCTTCGAATATGATATCACTAATGATTCCAACATCTCCTTTAGCATGCTTAAGATTGGTAAGTTCAAATAGACAATTACCAAAACTAGGATCACTAGAGTTCATCTTACTCAAGGCAATAGATTTATGGAGAATTTCATCCAAAGTTTTCAAGGAATGATCGGGAAATCGTTCCTCAAGAAATTTCCATATAGTATAGGCACAATTAAGAGTAGGCAAACTAGCAATCAAATTTTTGGGCAATCCTCTAATGATGAGCTCAATAGTTCTAAGATTGCGAATCATGTCAATATCTTCATCTAGGATAGGATGCAAAGGATCAATATGAGGTGCACAAGGGCTAGCAATATACTAGTTCAAATGATATTGATTGAAAATTACAAGCATCTCATTTTTCCACTCATGAAAATACTCTCCATCAAGAATAGGCACTCTATGTCTAAGACTCCCTAAGGTAGACACATCCATCTTCCTCCAATGGTGATTAAACCAAGGCAATGGAGACCAAAGCTCTGATACCACTTGTAGGATCTAGAAGTAGATGTGTCTACAGGGGGGGTGATTAGACACTTAGTGCTAAAGTTGCAATTTTTAGGCCTTTTTCGTTTGAGTGGAGTTTTAGGCACAATTTCAACATACACAATACATATCAAGCAAGCATGCAAAGAGTATATGAGCAGCGGAATATAAAGCATGCAACTTGCAAGAATGTAAGGGGAAGGGTTTGGAGAATTCAAACGCAATTGGAGACACGAATGTTTTTCCCATGGTTCGGATAGGTGGTGCTATCCTACATCCACGTTGATGGAGACTTCAACCCACGAAGGGTAACGGTTGCGCGAGTCCACGGAGGGCTCCACCCACGAAGGATAATGGTTGCGCGAGTCCACGGAGGGCTCCACCCACGAAGGGTCCACGAAGAAGCAACCACCCACGAAGGGTCCACGAAGAAGCAACCTTGTCTATCCCACCATGGCCATCGCCCACGAAGGACTTGCCTCACTAGCAGTAGATCTTCACGATGTAGGAGATCTCCTTGCCCTTACAAACTCCTTGGTTCAACTCCACAATCTTGTCAGAGGCTCCCAAGTAACACCTAGCCAATCTAGGAGACACCACTCTCCAAGAAGTAACAAATGGTGTGTAGGTAATGAACTCCTTGCTCTTGTGCTTCAAATGATAGTCTCCCCAACACTCAACTCTCTCTCATAGGATTTGGATCTGGTGGAAAGAAGATTTGAGTGGAAAGCAACTTGGGGAAGGCTAGAGATCAAGATTCATATGGTAGGAATGGAATATCTTGGTCTCAACACATGAGTAGGTGGTTCTCTCTCAGAACATATGAGTTGGAATTGTGTATGTGTTCTGATGGCTCTCTCCACGAATGAAGAGGAGGTGGAGGGGTATATATAGCCTCCACAGAAAATCCAACCGTTACACACAGTTTTCCAATCTCGGTGGGACCGAATCAACAAACTCGGTCGGACCGAAAAGGTAAACCTAGTGACCGTTAGAGATTTTTGGTGGGACTGACATGCAACTCGGTAGGACCGATATGGTTAGGGTTTGGGCATAACGTAATCTCGGTGAGACCGATTACACAAACTCGGTGAGACCAAGTTTGGTAATAAGCTAACCAGAGAGTTGGTCAGGTAAACTCGGTGGGACCGATTTGCTCTTTCGGTGAGACTGAAAAGTTACAAAAAGGAAACGGAGAGTTTACACTGCAATCTCGGTGGGACCGATTCGCTCTTTCGGTGAGACCGAGATCCCTATCGGTAGAACCGAATTGCTAGGGTTTGGCAGTGGCTTATGACAAGTGAAACTCGGTGGCGCCGGATAGAAAGAATCGGTAGGTCCGAGTTTGGCTTTGGGTTTAGGTCATATGTGGAAGTGGGAAAGTAGCTGAGGATGTTGGAGCATATCATTAAGCACATGAAGCAAGAGGCTCATTAAGCAACACCTCATCCCTCCTTGATAATATTGGCTTTTCCTATGGACTCAATGTGATCTTGGATCACTAAAATGTAAAATGAAGAGTCTTGAGCTTGAAGCTTTAGCCAATCCTTTGTCCTTAGCATCTTGAAGGAGTTCCCACAACCTTTAGTCCATGCCACTCCATTGTTGAACTTATCTGAAACATGCTAGATAGAAATGTTAGTCCAACAACAGATATGTTGTCATCAATTATCAAAACCACCTAGGGAGCACTTGTGCTTTCAATAGTCACACCTCTTGATAGGCTTAAAGCCACCAGGGGAATCACTTGGGGGCTCTGGTCGTATCCAAACCATAGCTTATACACTCTTGATCAGCATAAGGGCACCGGGAAAATCACTTGGGGGCTTGGTCGTATCCGAACCATAGCTACACCTCTTGATAGGCATAAGGACACCAAGGAAAATCACTTGGGGGCTATGGGTTCGAACCATAGTTACACCTCTTGATAGGCATAAGGGCACTAGGAAAATCACTTGGGGGCCGGCTTGGTCATATTCGAACCATAGTTACACCTCCTGATCGGCGCAATGCCACAATTATGACTACTTGGGGACTCTGGTCGTATCCGAACCATAGCTTAAACCCTCTTGATCATACACATACATCATCATATATTACATCATACGTTGCATCATCATTACATCATCATAGCATGTACCATATGTGCATAGATATATCGGTTTATATGACAGGAATCGGTTTTCAAACCAAGTTATATTATTCAAAATCTTTAATAGCCAACACGGTTGGATTTTAATTATGGTTATCAACAACCAGTATTATGATTAAGATTTTCTAAGTCTCTTTAGCGCAATCGCTATCATATTATCAATGGATATGATTTATTCTACAATGGAAGGAATAGTCCCGAGTCGCTGCAGGCTTACGACCCGGCACTTGGTGGCTACATTATGCAAGTTGGGATTACATCAAATACACAAGTCTCATGTCGCTGCAAGCATGCACCATGACACTTGGGGCTAATGCAAAGTCATTGTTTGCTCACCTTATTGAAGACCGGACTCATCACATCATAATGAGCCAGCCCTTGGGGCTACCAATTGCTCCTATCAACAATTCAAGGTACAAAGCTTTTAATCCATTATATTAAAGGGTCCACTGCTCAATTGGTAAAGCACAAGGCTTTAACCTTGTGGACGTGGATTCAATCCCCATGATGGGGGTTACATCATATGATGTTATTTTCATTGAAGAATATATCAAGTCCTAGCTCAATATTATCTTATTGAGACGGCCCTTGGGGGCTACACATTGTTGCTCAATTTTACATGATCATATTTAAAAAGTCCCTGCTCATTATTGCATAATAACCCGGCCCTTGGGGGCTACACTGGTTGAAGTTTTTATGAGCATAAGGCAATTTCAAGTCCCATGTTGCTGCAAGCATGACAACCTGGCCCTTGTGGGCTACATATGTGGAATACTCAGTTCTGACTGGTGATTGAGATGAACAACCTGGATTTCTTCAAGCTTGTGACATTCATATTGAAGCAAGTCTTAAGTTGTTGCTATGCTACCTTCTTAAGGCTTGGGGGCTACAAGTGATAGGCATATAAGAGGTATATTTTCAAAACTGATGTTAACAAACAGTTCTGATCCGGTGCCATCAATATTCTTAAATCGGCAATTTTGGCAATGGTAAATCGGTAAAGTTTTACATTCTTAAACTGGAAAGTTCTACATTCTTAAACCGGCTGAAGATCAAATGAGTATTTCAAAAGCCAATATTTTTATTAAGCATTGGGAGCTGAAGTCAAAGGAGTTATTCTTCACAATATTCCTCTGTGACAAACCAATGTCAGCAAATTGATTATGAAGCTGGTCTATTGACTCGAATTTTATAGAAGAAGGAAGTGACAAGGACTTAAGGATAATCAAGATCAGTTTAACATGGATAAATCCAAATTAAACTAGGCGCTAATGTCGGGGATATACCCCGCGGTATGATCCGGCCGGAGTTATAACCCGACTGGGACTTAGTAAACCGGCAGGTGTTAAGGCAGGTGGTAAACCGGTTGGTGTTAAGTTAGATGGTAAACCGGCTGACAGTTAAGACAGACAGGTAAAACAGACAGTTAACTGAGACAGTAAACTGGTAGGTTGTTAAACCAGCTGACAGTTACGACAGGAGTTAAGTCAGATGATAACTCAGCAGACATTCTTAAACCGGCAAACCATCTTAAACCAGCACCAGTTAACTCCCGGCAGACTATCTTAAACCGGCACCAGTTAACTCCCGGCAGGCAGTGGTACCTGGGTTGCCAGGAGTTATGAAGCCCGAGACGTTATGAAGCCCAAGATGTTAAGAAGCCCAAGAAGAGAAGTCATAATAGTTAAGTCTTAAGTCCGAGTTGGACTCTACATGTAACCCGTCCCTTCAACATATATAAGGAGGGGTAGGGCTCCCCAAAGAGGGAGAAGGAAGGAGAAAACAATCTTAAAGGGTTAGGGTTAACTGGGAGAGCTGGTTTACAACGACTTCCTCATGATCATAATGAGAGATAGCCTCAAACAGCACGTAGGGTTGTTACCGGATGATGTTTCCCGGGGCCCAAAGCTGTCTAAACCTTTGTCTTGCGTTGCGTCTCTCGATTCCACTCAACCCCTCTCAACCTACCACATAGATGTGTTGGCCTCACGACTAAGTCCTCACACTAGGACATCTGCCGTGACAATTCCACGACAATGAGCATTTGCATTCGTTATACCTTCTATTCATAATGTTTGCGAGTACATTCCAACGTACTCACAGGCTTGTCCCTGGCTATTGTCTTGGCCAGACCTGGAGGAGGACGAGCTTGTAGAGGAGGACTGCGCTAGCGAGCCCAACGCGTAGAAGTGTTCCTAGTCAGTCACCTGTGGATTTGGAGTCTACCACATGTATCATACACTAGTGCTTCCGCTACACAAATAAAATAGTCAAGCCTCACCCTGACGCTTGGCTTACTTTATTGTATCGGTGCTGTATCACCTCACCCACTGTCATATTCCACCGCCACCTGTTTTACAAGTTTGTACCAGATTGTAGAGCACTTTGGCTCAACCCGATGTAATATTATGTATGTACTGGTTATCTATATCAAGGAAGTCCACCAGCAGTCCTGATCTTGGGGCTGGTGAGACTTTGGGCTATTCTATACGGAAGTGAGCCTGACAAAGACCTTCTTCTTGATAACATCCTCGGGCATACCTGCAAGCTTAAAAATCCACAAACTTCATCCACATAGATTAGGTGCAAATCGGGATGCAACGTTCCATCACCCGTGAAAGGATTAGCTAGTAGTTTCTCTATCATACCTGAAGGAATTTCAAAGTGAACATTTTCAGTAGGTTCAGTAGGTTGAGGAGCAACTCTTTGCTCTATTGGTCGGGGTGAAGAAACCCCGAACAATCCCCTCAAAGGATTATGTTCCATAGTAACAAGTGACAATAAATGTCAGCACACTATATAAATCTTTGCTTACCAAATTCCACATACCAAAGGTGCTTCACTCCCCGGCAACGGCGCCAAAAAAGATTCTTGATGACCCACAACTGTAGGGGATCTATCGTAGCCTTTTCGATAAGTAAGAGTGTCGAACCCAATGAGGAGCAGAAGGAAATGATAAGCAGTTTTTAGTAAGGTATTCTCTGCAAGCACTGAAATTATCGGTAACAGATAGTTTTGTGATAAGGTAATTTGTAACGGGTAACAAGTAATAAAAGTTAATAAGGTGCAGCAAGATGTCCCAATCCTTTTTGTAGCAAATGACAAGCCTGGACAAACTCTAATATAAAGGAAAGCGCTCCTGAGGACACATGTGAATTATCGTCAAGCTAGTTTTCATCACGTTCATATGATTCGCGTTCGGTACTTTGATAATTTGATATGTGGGTGGACCGGTGCTTGGGTACTGTCCTTGCTTGGACAACCATCCCACTTATGATTAACCCCTATTGCAAGCATCCACAACTACAACAAAATTATTAAGGTAAATCTAACCATAGAATGAAACATATGGATCCAAATCAGCCCCTTACGAAGCAACGCATAAATTAGGGTTTAAGCTTCTGTCACTCTAGCAACCCATCATTTACTTATTACTTCCCAATGCCTTCCTCTAGGCCCAAACAATGGTAAAGTGTCATGTAGTCGACGTTCACATGACACCACTAGAGGAAAGACAACATACATCTCATCAAAATATCGAATGAATACCAAATTCACATGACTACTTATAGCGAGACTTCTCCCATGTCCTCAGGAATAAACATAACTACTCACAAAGCATATTCATGTTCATAATCAGAGGGGTATTAATATGCATAATGGATCTGAACATATGATCTTCCACCAAATAAACCAACTAGCATCAACTACAAAGAGTAATCAACATTACTAGTAACCCATAGGTACCAATCTGAGGTTTTGATACAAAGATTGGATACAAGAGATGAACTAGGGTTTGAGAGGAGATGGTGCTGGTGAAGATGTTGATGGAGATTGACCCCCTACCGATGAGAGGATCATTGGTGATGACGATGGTGCTGATTTCCCCCTCCCGGAGGGAAGTTTCCCCGGCAGAACAGCTCCGCTCGAGCCCTAGATTGGTTCCGCCAAGGTTCCACCTCGTGGCGGCGGAGTTTTGTCCCGTGAGCTTGCTTATTATTTTATCCTCGACGAAAGACTCCATATAGCCAAAGATGGGCATCAGAGGGCCACTAGGTGGCCCATGAGGCAAGGGGGCGCGCCCAGGGGGTAGGGTGTGCCCCCACCCTCGTGGATGGTGGGTGGCCCCCCTCCGGTACTTCTTTTGCCCAATATTTTTTTGCCACATCCCTAGTTCTAGTATGCTCTGAGCTAGCTAGTCATGTGTTGCATCATGTTTAAATTCAAATGAAATTTGAATTGAGGAATTTTCAAAGCCTCAGAAACCTTTTAAAAATGATCAACATTAAAATCTTCTCAAAGAAGCCCAAGAAAATGTTCCTGTTAAACCTTGAAAAATATTGGCAAGAATAAAATTCAAACCAATATTTTTGGAGGCTTTAAAATAATTATTTTGGGCCTTTGAATTAAATTAATAATATATTTGAGTTGGACTTATTTCTGTTATATAAGAGGTAAAGTTCAAATAATTTTTGTAAGTTTGCATGTGGCCTTGGACAAGTTTCCTGAGCTCACATAAAAATTTACAGAAAGTTCTAAATGATTTGATGCTTCAAATCAAATCAAACAAATTGTAGAAAATAGAAAACAGACAAGAAATGAAATAGAGAGAGGAACCTCACCTGGGCTTACCTGGCGGCCCAGCAGAGGCCCAACCCACTAGCCTTTGCCAGTCATCTCCCTCCTCACGCCAGGAGGACAGAAGCGCGTGGCTGCGGCGCGCTGGCACGCGCCTCGCCAGCTCCTGCTTGCCGCCGATGGCCTGGACGCCTCCACGAGTGCCACGCCACTTCCCCGACCCCCTCTCACTTCTCCCTCGCTCTCTGGACCTCCCTCCCCCTTGCTCCTCTGCTTTCCCCCCCATGGCCGAGCATGCCCGTCGCCGCCGCTCGCTGTTGCCACGGCCACCGGCCCTCCCTCGCCCATCCAACATGCTCGAGAGCTCAGCCACACCGTCCCCGTATACCCCACCGAGCCACGTGGGCTGGGAAGCACCGCAACGCCCTCGACATCATCGTCTTCTACCTCGGGCCACCGAGATCGCTGGCGCCTATCCGCGCCACCCGGGTCGTCCCCGGCCCCGCCGTCTACACCTTTCACCTCGCTGTGAGCTTCTCTCCTTTTACCCCCACGTCCCCTTCCTCTAGGTCATCCCGTAACCGCTGCTCACCGAGCTCCCGCACCGCCGTCCGCCATAGCCGATGGGCGCGCTGCTGCCGAGCTCCTCTAGACGCCCTGCGGTGCCTAGCGTGCCCCTGGAGTGCCTAGGAACCCAGCACAACCCTCTCTTCGCTCACTAACCGCCCGCAACGCAGCGCCCGCACAACTCCGAACTCCGGCCGCCGCCTAGCTCGCTGCTGCCGTCACCACAGACCACCGCAGCTCCGCCTGCCTGCTTCTTCAGATGCGTGCAAGCTTCAGCTCACCGTAGAGACCAACCCCGTTGCAAACGGCCGCCTGTAGCGCGAGCCCGAGCAACTCCGGGGAGCCTCTGCCACGAGAGATGGTCACCGGCGCTTAATCCAGCGACGATGACATGGCTCCGTCATTAGAGGCTAATCCCTTAATTAGCCACCTCACAGGCACTGACAGTGGGCTCCACCACGGGGTCAAACCCAGTCAGCGCTGGTTTTGACCGGGATTAGTCCCCATGTCACTGAAGTGTGGACCCCACACGTCAGGTTTGACCCCGACTGGCCCTGTTGACCAGCTGACGTCAGCATGACCTAGAGCTGACGCAGTAAGCATTTTCTGGAATATTTCTAATTCAAAAATGGTTTGGAAATTTTAGAAAATGTTGCAAACTTTGAAAAATCATAGAAATTCAACCGTAACTCCAAATGAAATAAATTATATATGAAAAATTATCAGAAAAATTAAAGGAATCCATCTGCACCATTTTCATGCATGTTTGAGCAAGTTAACCTCATTGTTTAGGATGAAACATGATTAGGGAAAATTTTATAATAGGTTTGGAGTTGGAATTTGATATAGTTTTGAATTCCACTTCAATTAAAATGACTTTTTGTTGCATTAGCCCAAAACACATTCATATTGCCATGTCATAGCATGCATCATATTGTTGCATATCGTCATGTGTTGATCCAGCGATGAATTCGATGACACCGATGAAGAGCTATACTATCTTCAGATGTGCCAGGCAAGCAAAACCCCCTTGGTCATTCCGATACAATCCCACTCTCGCTCTTGCTCTCTTTTACTGCATTAGGACAACATCGTTTCAACTGTTACATGCTGCGGTAGCTGAACCCCTTTCCTCTGCATGACCTGTCATTGCCACAGTAAATAGATGAAACCCACTAGCATGAGTAGGAGTTGTTTGAGCCCTGATGTGCCTACTCATTCATGTTTGTTTGTCATGCCTGCTACTGCTTAGAGTTGAGTCAGGTCTGATTCATCGGGGATGAATTGGAATGTGGTGAACATGTCCTACCATTGAGAGCTAAGTGTGTGAACACAATTTGGTAAAGGTAGCGGTGAGAGGCCATGTAGGAGTACATGGTGGGTTGTCTCATTGCAGCCGTCCTCAGGAACTGAGTTCTGTGTTTGTGATCCATGAACAGTTACTACCACACATTGGGTTCCGGTAACTCGACCCCTCTCGACTTATTAATCCACTCGATCTCTGTCCAGGAGTTGCAACTAGTTTCTGGTGTTTGTAGGTAGTGTTAGTAGTCTACCAAGTGGCACCCTGTACAGGTGGGCTTGGGACAGACTAGGCACAGTGGCACGGTGTACCAAGTGGCACCCGGATGGTGGGATTGGGAACCCTGTACACATCGTTTGGGGCCGTGAGCGACACCGCGGCCGGATCTCCTTGCGGATGGAACCCGAATAGGCGATAAACCTGGACTAGAGACTTGTTGGTTAGTCAGGTCATGGACGACTCCCTCGCCAGGCTTCCGCTTGAAGGTTGCCGAGATACATGACGTGTACATGGTGGTAAGTGGCGAGAGCGTGTGTGAAGAAGTACACCCCTGCAGGGTTATCATTATCTATTCGAATAGCCGGATTCCTCGGATATGGAAACTTGGACCCCTTGCATAGTTCATAGACAAGGGAAAGTGGATACTCTAAAACTCGTAAGATAAGCGTGAGTGCTATGGATGGCATTCTCGCAGGGAGACGGGAGCGGATCCATAGTGGTGTATTGGTATGGTGAATTTGTGGACTCATGTGCGCCACCTCAAAAGAGTTACTTGAAGTCGTAGTTCAGGTTAGCCACTGAGTCAAAGCTGGCTTGCTGCAGTTAAACTCCACCACCTCCTTTGTTGATACTATGCATATGTAGTTAGTTCTGATGTAAGTCTTTCTGGGTACATTTGTACTCACGTTTTCTTAATTTATGTTTTGCAGAGAGACTTCAGTCTCGCTAGTAGTTTCCACGTGGACTTCAACGTTTAGCTTGTTACCTCAGCTACGATCTTGTACCCTTGGGAGGGTCTTGTAGATAGTCAGGCTTCTGAGCCTTCTTCATTTGTAGTTGTCTGTACTCAGACAAGTTAAGCTTCCGCATGTGCTTATTGCTTGTATGCTCTGTATGTTGGGTCATGAGACCCATGTTTGTAATATCTCGCTCCTCGGAGCCTAATGAATAATACTTTGAGTCGTAGAGTTTTGTTGTGATGCCATGTTGTATTTACACATATCGAGCATATTGTGCGTATGATTGAAATGCTTGGTATGTGTGGGATCCGACAACCTAGTTGTTTATCCTTGGTAGCCTCTCTTATGGGGAAATGTAGTCTTGTGCTTCCATGAGCCAAGGTAGTCCGCTACAGCCCGGTTCACCAGAGTCCTGCTAGCCCCGCACTACTGCTCCGAAACACTTGACTGGCCGGCATGTGTTTCACTTCGTTCCTGTGTGTGTCCCTTCGGGGAAATGTCACGCGGTGACATCCGGAGTCCTGCCTAGCCTGCTACAGCCCGGTTCACCGGAGTCCTGTTAGCCCAGTGCTACAGCCCGGATTCGCACGCTGCTGACCGACATGCTCGATGTTGATTCATGTATGACTGTCCCCGCAAGTTAGTGCCACTTTGGGTTCACGACTAGTCATGTCGGCCCGGGTTCCCCGTCATATGGATGCTAGCGACACTATCATATACGTGAGCCAAAAGGCGCAAACGGTCCCGGGCCATGGTAAGGCGACACCCGTGGGAATACCGTGCGTGAGGCCGCAAAGTGATATGAGGTGTTATCGGCTAGATCGATGTGACTTGGAATCGGGGTCCTGACATTTTTATATATTCTGAAAATAATTCCCGTGGAGTTTCAGGACTTTTGGAGATGTGCAGAATAGGTCTCTAATATTTGTTCCTTTTCCAGCCCAGAATTCCTGGCATTCCCCCTCTTCATGTAAACCTTGTAAAATAAGAGAGAATAGGCATAAGTATTGTGACATAATGTGTAATAACAGCCCATAATGCAATAAATATCTATATAAAAGCATGATGCAAAATGGACGTATCACCAGGCTTTGTATGGTGTCATATTTGTTATACTTTTTATGCGAGATCTACTCAGTAAGTACACAGCTGTACTGATAGCCTCTCCCCTAAATATACTCGGAACACCTTTGCTCTTCAACGTGCTTCTTGCCATTGATACAACAGTTTGGTTCCGACGCTCTACAACACAGTTCTGCTGTGGTCAGTATGAAGTAGTGAGGATATGCCTAATGCCATTTTCATCACAGTAGTCGATGAATTTATTTGAGGTGAACTCCCCTCCCCTGTTAGTCCCCAAAGTCTTCAGATCAGAATTCACTAACTTCTCTCCTAATTTCCTGACCTTGTGAGTGCACGTAGAGCTTGATCTTTTGTTTTCAACAATTCTATCCACATAAATCTACTGAAATCATCTACTACCAACAGAAAATACCAAGTTCAAGCTTTACGTGCACTGCACAAGGTCAGGAATTAGGAGAGAAGGTGTTCATGGATGCTCAACTCTAAAATAGGTTGTAAAACAACTGAAATCATTCCAGAAGCTTTTCAACAATTCCAGCCACATAAATCTACTGAAATCAGCTAATACACTACTAACTTCAGAAACACAAATTTCAGTTATAGGACAACGATAAGTTCAGAAACACCAAGTTTCAGTTACAGGACATCAACAAGTTCAGAAAAACCAAGATTTAGTTACAGGACAACAACAAGTTCAGAAACACCAAGATTCAGTTACAAGACAACAACAAGTTTAGAAACACAAGATTCAGCTATAGGACAACAAGAAGTTCCAGAAACTCCTGCAGGTGCCAAGTTACATTCAAGGAGCCCTGTGTGGGTGCTCGTCAAGGAATTTGGTAGCAGCCAGCATTAGTCGATGGGTCATGAGATGGTGCGGCAGGTGATACGTCCATTTTGCATCATGCTTTTATATCGATATTTATTGCATCATGGGTTGTTATTACACATTATGTCACAATACTTATGCCTATTCTCTCTTATTTTACAAGGTTTACATGAAGAGAGAGAATGCCGGAAGCTGGAATTCTGGGCTGGAAAAGGAGCAAATATTAGAGACCTATTCTGCACAACTCCAAAAGTCCTGAAACTCCACGGAAGTCAGTTTCAGAATATATAAAAAATATTGGATGAAGGAAGAACCAGAGGGGGCCACCCACCATCCACGAGGGTGGGGGGCGCGCCCTACCCCCTGGGCGCGCCCCCTGCCTCATGGGCCACCTGGTGGCCCTCTGATGCCCATCTTTGGCTATATGGAGTCTTTCGTCGAGGAAAAAATCATAAGCAAGCTCACGGGACGAAACTCTGCCGCCACGAGGTGGAACCTTGGTGGAACCAATCTAGGGCTTCGACGGAGCTGTTCTGCCGAGGAAACATCCCTCCGGGAGGGGGAAATCATCATCATCGTCATGAACATCGATCCTCTCAGTGGAAGGGGGTCAATATCCATCAACATCTTCACCAGCACCATCTCATCTCAAACCCTAGTTCATCTCTTGTATCCAATCTTTGTCTCAAAGCCTTGGATTGGTACATGTGGGTTACTAGTAGTGTTGATTACTCCTTGTAGTTGATGCTAGTTGGTTTATTCGGTGGAAGATCATATGTTCACATCCTTTATGCATATTAATACCCCTCTGATTATGAACATGAATATGATTTGTGAATAGTTACGTTTGTTCCTGAGGACATGGGAGAATTCTTGCTATAAGTAGTCATGTGAATTTGGTATTCGTTCGATATTTTGATGAGATGTATGTTGTCTATCCTCTAGTGGTATCATGTGAACGTCAACTGCATGACACTTCACCATTTTTTGGGCCTAGAGGAAGGCATTGGGAAGTAATAAGTAGATCATGGGTTGCTAGAGTGACAGAAGCTTAAACCCTAGTTTATGAGTTGCTTCATAAGGGGCTGATTTGGCCATATGTTTCATGCTATGGTTAGGTTTACCTTAATACTTCTTTTGTAGTTGCAGATGCTTGCAAGAGGGGTTAATCATACGTGGGATGCTTGTCCAAGGAAGGGCAGTACCCAAGCACCGGTCCACCCACATATCAAATTATCAAAGTAACAAATGCGAATCATATGAATGTGATGAAAACTAGCTTGACGATAATTCCCATGTGTCCTCGGGAGCGTTTTCCTTTATATAAGAGTTTTTCCAGGCTTGTCCTTTGCTACGAAAAGGATTGGGCCATCTTGCTACACTTTATTTACATTTATTACACCTTATTTACATCTTGCTGCGCCTTATTTACATTTATTCCATTTCTGGGAAGGGGAAATCATCATCATCGTCATCAACATTGATCCTCTCAGCGGGAGGGGGTCAATCTCCATCAACATCTTCACCAGCACCATCTCATCTCAAACCCTAGTTCATCTCTTGTATCTAATCTTTGTCTCAAAGCCTTAGATTGGTACATGTGGGTTACTAGTAGTGTCGATTACTCCTTGTAGTTGATGCTAGTTGGTTTATTCGGTGGAAGATCATATGTTCAGATCATTTTTGCATATTAATACCCCTCTGATTATGAACATGAATATTATTTGTGAGTAGTTACGTTTGTTTCTGAGGACATGGGAGAATTCTTGCTATAAGTAGTCATGTGAATTTGGTATTCGTTCGATATTTTGATGAGATGTATGTTGTCTATCCCCTAGTGGTATCATGTGAACGTTGACTGCATGACACTTCACCATTTTTTGGGCCTAGAGGAAGGCATTGGGAATTAATAAGTAGATGATGGGTTGCTAGAGTGACAGAAGCTTAAACCCTAGTTTATGAGTTGCTTCGTAAGGGGCTAATTTGGCCATATGTTTCATGCTATGGTTATGTTTACCTTAATACTTCTTTTGTAGTTGCAGATGCTTGCAAGAGGGGTTAATCATACGTGGGATGCTTGTCCAAGGAAGGGCAGTAACCAAGCACCGGTCCACCCACATATCAAATTATCAAAGTAATGAGCGCGAATCATATGAACGTGATGAAAACTAGCTTGACGATAATTCTCACGTGTCCTCGGGAGCGTTTTCCTTTATATAAGAGTTTGTCCAGGCTTGTCTTTTGCTACGAAAAGGATTGGGCCATCTTGCTGCACCTTATTTACATTTATTACTTGTGACCCGTTACAAATTACCTTATCACAAAACTATCGGTTACCGATAATTTTAGTGCTTGCAGAGAATACCTTACTGAAAATTGCTTATCATTTCCATCTGCTCCTCGTTGGGTTCGACACTCTTACTTATCTAAAGGACTACAATAGATACCCTATACTTGTGGGTCATCAAGACTCTTTTCTGGCGCCGTTTCCGGGGAGTGAAGCGCCTTTGGTAGGTGGAATTTGGTAAGAAAAAATTTATATAGTGTGCTGAAATTTACTGTCACTTGTTACTATGGAACATAATCCTTTGAGGGGCTTGTTCGGGGTATCTTCACCCCGGCCACTAGAGCAAAGAGTTGCTCCTCAACCTACTGAACCTATCGAAAATGTTTACTTTGAAATTCCTTCGGGTATGATAGAGAAACTGCTAGCTAATCCTTTCACAGGTGATGGAACATTACATCCCAATTTGCACCTAATCTATGTGGATGAAGTTTGTAGATTATTTAAGCTTGCAGGTATGCCCGAGGATGTTATCAAGAAGAAGGTCTTCCCTTTATCTTTGAAGGGAAAGGCATTGACATGGTTTAGGCTATGTGATGATATGGGATCATGGAACTACAACCAATTGAAATTGGAATTTCATCAGAAGTTTTATCCTATGCATCTGGTTCATCATGATCGTAATTATATATATAATTTTTGGCCCCGCGAAGGGGAAAGCCTCGCTCAAGCTTGGGGGAGGCTTAAGTCAATGTTATATTCATGCCCCAATCATGAGCTCTCAAGAGAAATTATTATTCAAAATTTTTATACTCGGCTTTCTCTCAATAATTGCTCCATGCTCGATACTTCTTGTACTAGTTCTTTTACGATGAAGACTATTGAAATAAAATGGGATTTATTGGAAATAATTAAACGCAACTCTGAAGATTGAGATCTCGACGAAGTTAAGGAGTCAGGTATAACACCTAAGTTTGATTGTGTTAAATATTTTATGGATACCGATGTTTTCCGTGAATTTAGCACTAAATATGGACTTGACTCTGAGATAGTAGCTTCTTTCTTTGAATCCTTTCCTACTCATGTTGATCTCCCTAAGGAGAAGTGGTTTAAATATAATCCTCCCATTGAAGTAAAAGTAGTTGCACCTATAAAATTTGAAGAAAAGAATATCACTTATAATGTTGATCCTGTTGTTCCTACTGCTTATATTGAGAAACCACCTTTCCCTGTTAGAATAAAGGATCATGGTAAAGCTTCAACTATGGTTGACAAGAGTAATACTAGAACACCTACACCCTCTAAGCAAATTAAAGTTGAACCTAGTGTTGCTATGGTTAAAGATCTCTTGGCCGATAATATTGATAGGCATGTTATTTACTTCTGTGATGAAGCTGCTAGAATTGCTAGACCTGATACTAAAAATAAATATAGACCTGTTGTAGGCATGCCTATTATTTCTGTTAAAATAGGAGATCATTGTTATCATGGCTTATGTGATATGGGTGCTAGTGCAAGCGCAATACCTCATTCCTTATATAAAGAAATTATGCATGATATTGCACCTGCTGAGATAGAGGAAATTGATGTTACAATTAAGCTTGCCAATAGAGACACTATTTCACCAGTTCGGATTGTTAGAGATGTGGAAGTCTTGTGTGGGAAAGTTAAATATCCTGCTGATTTTCCTGTTCTTGGTTCCCCACAAGATAATTTTTGTCCCATTATATTTGGTAGACCCTTCTTGAATACTATTAATGCTAGGATAGATTGCAAAAAGGATGTTGTTACTATTGGTTTGGGGGATATGTCTCATGAGTTTAATATTGCTAAATTTCGTAGACAACCCCATGATAAAGAATTGCCTAGTAAAGATGAAATTATTGGTCTTGCTTCTATTGTCGTGCCTCCTAATGATCCTTTAGAACAATATTTGCTCGACCATGAAAATGATATGTTTATGAATGAAAGAAGGGAAATAGATGAAGTATTCTTTAAACAGGGACATATTTTGAAACACAACTTGCCTGTTGAAATCCTAGGGGATACTCCTCCACCCAAGGGTGATCCCGTGTTTGAGCTTAAACCATTACATGATACTCTTAAATATGCTTATCTTGATGAGAAAAAGATATATCTTATTATTATTAGTGCTAAACTTTCAGAGCAGGAAGAAGAGAAATTATTGAAAAATCTCAAGAAGCACTGTGCTGCTATTGGATATACTCTTGATGATCTTAAGGGCATTAGTCCCACTCTATGCCTATCGGTGTGCAAAGTTAGGGGCTCTCCTTTTGCACCCCTTTACTTGTGCGCGAGCAGTCAGAGCTGCGCCCACGACCACACTAAGC
Organism: Triticum dicoccoides; assembly: GCF_002162155.2. Lineage (NCBI taxonomy): Eukaryota > Viridiplantae > Streptophyta > Magnoliopsida > Poales > Poaceae > Triticum > Triticum dicoccoides. Next base: position 691,135,096 of record NC_041392.1, on the reverse strand, counting down.
AGGAGAGAGGAGGGAAGCCGGAGCACAAGACGATCAAAGCAACGCTAAGACCAGAGACGCAAAGAGAGCGAGAGGGCAAGGTGGAATCCCCTGGCAAGACCCTTGCCGGGGTGGCTTCCGCAGCCTCGGCAAGATCCTTGTCGGGGCAACTTGCCTGATGCCAGCAGAGCGCGCCACCCTTGAGTCCAAGGGGTTCCAACACCATCAACCATATTGGAGCCAAGGCTTGGGAGGCACCTCCGTGGTGGCATGCAGATCTTTGTAGAGATCATAGATACACAAGATCAGATGAGAGCCAGAAGACGACGATCCTTGGCGAGATCCTTGCCAAGAAAATCCACAAGACCCTAGGCAAGATCCTTGTCGGGGACGACCACGGTGCCGCAGCGAGACCCTTGCCAGGCCCTCGGCAAGACTCTTACCAAGGACGCCTGCGAGGCCACAGCCAGGCCCGCGCCTGCCAAAACTCCACCGCCGCTCCCCATACAGCTGCCAGCTCGACCAGTTAGGCAGGCATCTGTGTGGCAGCACGCGGCCTCTACACCAACTCAGCAAGCACCTGCGTGGTGGCATGCAGATCTTCATGAAGGCTCCACCACCGCGCCAGCCCAGCAGCCAGCCAACGTGGCGCTACAACGCCTCGTCAGCTTGGACGCGCGTCGGAGCCAGCCGAGGCGGCGACAGCTGGGACGAGCTTCTTTGCCATCCCCAATAAAGCAAGAGGGGCATGTCGGCAACGCATTAAATGCATTTGTCCAACGATGCCAGGGGATAAACTCAGCCCCTGTACACCTTTCCACCTCCTGTGTGCCACTGTGGCGACCCCTTTTTGTCTATAAAAGGAGGCCCGAGGCGTACTGGAGGGGGATTCGGCTCTTTTGGACTAAGGAGACACCGTAGCTAGTTTAAGAACACAAGAACACCTAAATATACACCAAAGCAGGACTAGGGTTTTACGCGTCTCCGCGGCTCGAACCTGGGTAAACGATTTGTGTGCTGACCACTAGACCCGCTCTTTGCACAACCCTGCGCCCACCAACCATAGAAGGGATCCCAGTGACCTCATAGGTGTCGTTTCCCACCGACATCTCTAGCGCGCTAGGTAGGGGGTGCATAGTTGTGAAAATCTGGTCTAGTAGTTAGTTTAGTAGTTCTTCATCGCCATGGCTCCCAACAAGAAGACGACCACAACGATCGGTTCATCGGGGGCCGAACGGCCCATACCATTGTGGGCGAGTGGTGGGGCGGTCATGGACGGAAGCCGAGACGCGGCTCGTGAACACCCGCATCACTCTGGCAGCCAAAGCCTGGCGAGCGGCGTCGTTCGTGTGTGAGACGACGGGCCACATGCCACCAAATCCAAAGACGGAGCCAGGCCCCCGCAGGCGGCGTGGGGCCCTCCAGGGGAGGCGTCGTGCCACCCACGGGCAGCACGGCGACTTCCAAAGCGCCTACGCTAGCGCCCCCGACGAGCTCTTCCCAGGTTGTGCGCGGCGAGTAGTGTCACCACGCTGGTGACCCTAGGCACCGTCGTGGGAAGAGTCATGTGCGTCATTCACGGGACGTAGAAGGCCAGCGCGCGCGCCGAGGTGCTGGCGGAAACGGCATACAGCTGCCAGGCCATGATAGAGCTCCTTCTAACGTGGTTAGAAGTCAGAGCGCATCACGGTCCAAGCACCTTTCGCCAGCACCCACGACAGCAAAAGCTTTGGCATGCGCGCAGTTGCTCCTCGACTTTCCCCCTGCTGCGGGAAAACTCGATGAGTGGAGAGCCACCATCTGAAGCCTCGTCGACGTTGCCAACAAAGATGAGCCACGACCGTCGGGGCCCTCTGGCCGGCGCTCCGTCGAGCCACCGCATGCCAGTGGTGGAAGGATCGGGGGCTCTACGGCCATGGTGCACTCTCCTCCTCCACGCCAGCCGTCGCGGGTGTCGATCCGTCGTGATGACGCTTGTGATAACATTTCCCTAGCGTCGTCCGACCCACGGATCCACCAGGATCAGCGCCAAGTTCTTCGGGAGCGAGCCCATGAAGACGCTCGAACCACCATCGAGCGCTGGCGCGATGCACACCACCCGTCAGATAGGCGGGCGGGGCCCACTATGGACCACCCAACACCGGGGGGCTCCGGCGACCTACCCTACGAGGTGCGTTGCCCGGCCTTTACCCATGAGCTGTGGCAGTTCCAGTGGCCCTCCCACCGCACGTTCAAGCCAGACATTGACGAGAAGTACAACGGCAAGACCCACCCGTCAGAGTTCCTCAACATCTACACCATCGCGATGCAAGCTGCGGGAGCCCGCGACGACAAGGTGCTTGCCAATTACTTCCCACTAGTGCTCAAACCCAATGTCATGTCATGGCTGATGCACTTGCCGACGGATTCCATTTCTTCTTGGTCGGACTTGTGCCATGAGTTCATTGGCGCCTTTACCGGAGGCCACCAAGCTCATGGCCAGGCGAGCGATTTGCATATCATCCTCTAGAAGGAAGGTGAAACCCTGCGCAAGTACATACAGAGGTCCAGCCGAGTGTAGTATAACATCCCAGATGTTCATCCCGCCGCCGGGATCAGCGCATTCCATCAGAATGTGCGCAACCGCAAGATGCGTGAAGAGGTGGTGATGAACAAGGTCAAAGATGTGGCCGAACTTTATGTTCTGGCCAATAGGTGTGCTCGAGCAGAAGAGGGGAGGAAGTACCCCGGCGAGGACGCCGGCGCGGAAAACGACTCCACAGATGAAGACACGGCCATCCCGACGAAGAAGGGCCGGCGCCGCAACAGGAAGCGCAAGGGCAAGACCGTGCTTGCCGTAGAGGGATCCGAGGACACCGGCGCTGCTAAGAAGGCCAAGGTAGACGACCCCGGCAAGGAAATTGTCGGGTGCGCCGCTTGCCGGGCCTTGGCGGCTGTCGACAAGCCAGGAGGCTCCGACAAGCAATATTGCAAGATCCACCGCACCAAGGGCCACGACCTCCAGAACTACCGGCAAGTTGAGCTTCTTGCTGAGAAGCAAAAAGCTGAGTACGAGAGGCAGGACAAGGAGAAGGGCCAGGATGGTGCCGAGGGTTTTGGCAAGAAGCGTGGCGGCCAAGGAGGCTGCCGCGGAAAGGATAATCAGCAAGAGAGGCCCGCTCAGGGCCACGACAAGAAGCAAGGACATGATGATCATGACGAAGATGACGAGTCTGGAGAGCACGAGTTCTAGAAGGCTACGGAGGCCATGTGCGTCGACGGTGGTGCCTCGCTGCACACTGCTCACCGCCAGCTTAAGCAGTGGGTGCGTGAGATCACAGCAATGAAACCATCACTCGACGCTCAGAGGCCATTGAAATGGTCTAGCACGCCTATCATTTTCGACGCAGAGGACCACCCTGATCGCACAACTGCGGTCAGGTGTTTGCCATTGTTGGTCTCCCCAACAATACGCAACCTCAAGGTGACGAAGATGCTAGTTGACGGCAGGGCCGGTCTGTACTTGATCTCGCCCGTCGTGATCAAAAGGCTGCAGATTCCAGATGGAGACCTCGAAGAGATGGGCACGTTTCAAGGGGTCAACACGGGGAGGAGTCAGCCGAAGGGTAAGGTCACGCTGCCCGTGACATTTGGAGGCGAGTTAAACTGCAGGACGGAGAGGATTGTTTTCGATGTAGCCGAGATTCCCTTGCCCTACAACAGGATTCTCAGCCGCCTGGCACTAGCCAAGTTTATGGCAGCATCGCATTACGCCTACAACATGCTGAAGATGCCGGGGCTGATGACCATCATCACCGTCCCCTCCGACAAGAAGGAAGCACTGATCTGCGTCGACCAACTCTACCGGGAAGCAGTTGCAGCGACTACCGCCAAGGCACTCGCTCCTGCCGCTGGAGCCCCGGCAGGGAAGAAGACCGGCAAGACCTCTCGCACCCACTCCGGCAAGCGCACCTCTTCGGAGTGTTGTGCTCTCGTTGAGGACGTGTCAGAGAGCTCCACCGGCAAGAGCAAGAAATCCAGAGTTGCGCCACCAGAGACCAAAAGGGTGTATGTCGAGGAGGATGGCACGGGAGGGGCTTTCACCATAAGCTCCACCCTGGACAGCAAATAGGAAAGCGCGCTCGTCACCTTCCCGCGGGCAAATGTCGGCGTGTTTGCATGGCAAGCATCCGACATCCCCGGCGTTCCCAGGGAGGTGATTGAGCACCATCTTGCTGTCTGTCCTCATGCACGACCTGTCAAGCAGAAGGTCAGGAAGAAAGCTTTGGAATGACAGGAGTTCATTATGGAGGAGATCAGGAAGTTGAAAGCGGCAGGCTTGGTGAGAGGAGTACTCCATCCGACGTGGTTGGCCAATCTGGTAGTGGTGCGCAAGGCCAATGGGAAGTGGAGGCTGTGTATTACACAGATATCAATAAGGCATGTCCCAAGGACCCTTTCCCGTTGTCGTGCATTGACCAGATTGTTGACTCCACGGCCGGGTGTGATCTGTTATCATTCCTTGATGCCTACTCGGGGTACCACCAAATCTTCATGGCGAGAGAAGACGAAGAGAAGACAATGTTCATCACCCCATGTGGCACATATTGCTTTTTACGGATGCCTTTCGGGTTGAAGAGTGCTGACTTGACGTTTGCAAGGGTAGTCCAGATTGGTTTTGAGCCCCCGCTACATAGAAATATGGAAGCTTATATGGATGGCATAGTGGTCAAAACTAAAGACAGGGCGACACTTGTACAAGATTTGTAAGAGACGTTCGCGAATCTGCGCTAGATCAACCTCAAGTTGAACCATGAGAAGTGTGTCTTTGGCGTTCCGTCTGGCAAACTTCTCGGGTTCTTTGTGTCACAGCGTGGGATCGAGGCGAATCCAGACAAAATCAAGGCTATTGAGCAGATTAGGGCACCCAAGCGGATCAAGGAGGTGTGTCGGCTCACTGGTTGCGTTACCGCCATGAGCAGATTCATCTCCAGGTCTGCTGAGTGTGCCCTTCCCTTTTTCAAAATCTTGAAAAAGGCGGGCCCAATGGAATGGACCCCAAAGGCCGAAGCAGCACTACAGGATTTGAAGAAATACCTCTCCTCTACACCGATACTGGTTGCGCCCAAACCATAAGAACCGTTGCTGCTATACCTGTGGGGCACGAACCAAGTGGTCAGTGCTGCACTAGTGGCGCAGAGGGAGGTCGACGAAGAGGCAAGGCCCTCGGCAGGGTTTGACGCTGGCGGGGCAGGGCCTGCGCAACCAGACGAAGTGCTGCCGAAGAAGAAAATGATGCAGCACCCGATTTACTTTGTCAGCTCCCTCTTGCAAGGGGCTAGGTCAAGGTACTCCGGTGCGTAGAAATTGCTCTTCGATCTCCTTATGGCCTCGAGGAAGCTGTGTCATTACTTCCAAGCACACGAGATCACCGTTGTCGCCGGCCTCCCATTGCAACGGATATTGCATAACCCAAACGCAACCGGGAGGATTGTGGAGTGGGCTGTCGAGCTGTCAAGCTTTGGTCTGAAGTTTGAAAGTACTTCAACAATCCAGAGCAGAGTCTTGGCAGAGTTCATTGCCGAGTGGACCTCGACGCCAGACGAAGAGATCCAGGAGATCACCCTCCCCGGCAAGGAGGCAAGTCACAACTGGATTATGTACTTTGACGGGGCTTTCTCGCTACAAGGCGCCAGTGTTGGTGTGCTGCTCGTCGCACCCACCGGAGAGCACCTCAAGTATGTAATCCAGATGCACTTTCCCAGGGAGATGTCCATAAAATTTTCACTTTGTTTCAATCTTATTTCCTTGCCTTGGATTATTTATCGTCCTAATTATTTTTATTTTATAATTTCATATCTGAACTTATTATATCTTTTATCCATGTACAGTAGTAAGCATGGCACACATATATGCCATGCAATGCCCATGTTCCAAGCCTAGATGACGTGCAACCCGTGTAACGGAACATGGCGCCCTATCCAGCCCCTAAGCCCGTTTATCATTGGCTCAAATTTTGAGCAACTAACCAACAAGTACTCGTTGTCTAGCAGTACCCATGTCCCCTTCGGGCCCTTGTCCCTCCCGTCACCACCCTCGACAACCGTCTCAGCCTCAACAGACGGGATTGAGCTCATTGCCCACACCAACCGTCAAATCTTCCTTCGGCTTTCCCAATCGTTGGATCCTGCGAGAGCACACAAGCTGAATTTTGTGGGCATTAGTTTTGCACATCATCTGGAAAAGCAACAACAACCACGGCGCGCAGAAACCTTCTCTCTCATGCATTAGAATTTTTGAGGCACCAAGTTTCATATCATCTTCAATAGATGTACTACTTTTTTGGAACGAGGAGGTAAAAAACGGCCTCCAATAACTTCCTAACCGCAATTCCTTTTTGCAAAGTTGACTTTGGCAGCTGCCGTTAAACGAGAAATGCTGCCCAAAACCAACTTTCTTCTCGATACCTTCCCTGCCTCCTCGTCCGCGACCAACCTCGCCGCTCCGGCGGGAAAATATCAGGTGCTATGGGAGCACCTAAGTTTAGGTGCTCCAGGAGCTTCTCAACCAATAGATCTGAAATCCAACGGTCTACAGATGCCCTGGACCCAGTTGTAATAACAGACTCGTGGGGGTGTTTTCTGAATAAATGTGCGAGCTCTCTCCTCGACCTTCGGATCTCAGATCTAACGGCTGAAAAGCTCCTGGAGCATCTAATCTTAGGTGCTTCCGTAGCACTGGATATCTTCCCCCGCTCCGGCGACCAATTCCGTCCACTGTCCCGCGGATCCGGTGGATTCGGTCGCAAATCGACCGCCTACCACGTCCGTGCATGCGTCCAGCCCGCCCTGTCGGCCGATCCCTCTCTTCTCTTGCCTGGATCCGGTCCCTGTTGTGCCGTTGGGCCTACTCCGGTGAGCTCGGTCGAATCCTTGGCAGCGGCCTCTCCATCGAGCAGGGCTTCCTGCGCCGCGCCAGCCCACCACCGCCTCCTCCCGTTCTGCGCCCGGGCATGCTACCGCCGGCTGGGTCACCTCGTGCTCTGTTCTACGTGTGTGTGCGTTTTATGAATTTTTTTGGTAGAGTAGTAGAATAGGGCAGTGTGTGCATTCGTTTTCTGAATTTTGTGCAGAGAAAGTGTGATGTAAGCATAAGTACTTGACTTATGTAAAGAAAGTCAGCTTGTACATGCTCTTGGAATCCTCTATAACACTAAGCTCCCTAATTTTAAAGCACTCACAATCAATTGAGGTCTTCAATTGAAATTGGGTCACCCGATTTTGACCCGGTTAACAATTTCTCAAAACTTTCTCATTCAATTGTTTATACTACAAAATATGCTTCCTCATTTTTAAGGTGTCACAACTAATTAAGACGTTCGATTTAAAATTGAGTCACTCAACTTTGACTAGGTCAACAATTTTTCAAGGAGCTCTCCCGTTCAATTATTTTAATTACTATTGTTCCCTAATTTGAACCTCTTCAATTCAATTTTGGGTTTGGTTTAAGATGGGTCAATCATTTTTCAAATCAATTGGCAGTAGCTGCCTATAAAAACATATCAATCTCACGCACCCTCCTACCACCTAGAAAAAAATGCCACCATGTAATATGGTAGCACCAATATAGTACATGCAGCTATCGACACATAAATTCCTTATATAAATATAGGTTTCTTAGAGGATAACACAGAATCACATTGAGGAAGGCCCACCAAATCATCGAATTATATAAAAACTAAAACACACTCCATCATCTTCCCGCCCCAGCAAACTAAATATTCGATCAATTCCAAAATGTAAGGGTATTAGTTTGTTTTTGCGAGATAAACTTCCAATCTATTCATCTTTAATCATGGTAGTACAACGAACACTAGAAATAATAAAAATTACATGCGGATCCGTAGACCACCTAGCGATGACTACAAGCACTGAAGCGAGCCGAAGGGGCGCCGTTGTCATCGCCCCTCCCTCGCCGGAGCCGGGCATACTTTGTTGTAGTAGACGGTTGGGAAGTCGTCGTGCTAAGGCCCCGTAGAACCAACGCATTAGAACAGCAACCGCCACCGATGAAGAGTGTAGATAAGAAGGATCCAACCTGAAGACACACGAACAAAGACGAATGACGAACAGATTCGAGCAAATCCACCAGAGACACACCTCCACACGCCCACCGAAGATGCTAGACGCATCACCGGAACGGAGGCTAGGCAGGGAGACCTTTATTGCATCTTCAAGGAGTCGCCGCCGTCTCGCCTTCCTGAGTAGGATACATACCCTAACAAATCTCGAAAAAAGATCTTAAAACGGAGCCCTCCCACCGGCAAGGGCTAGGATCCACTCCGTTCCCATTGTCCTAAGGCCACGGTAGACGGGGCGGACCGATGCCGGCGCCGGCGGGAGGCAGAGAAAGGTATTAGTTTTTTAGAAAGTCAAATTCCTTTAATTTTGAACAAGTCCAGAGCCAAAAATGTCAACATCCATAATATTGAATAAAAATATATGGAAATTAATTTCATGATGAATCTAATTATACCGATTTGGTATTATGGATATTGATATATTTCTCCACAAATTTGATCAAACTTACGAATATTTGACTATTTTAAAATGTTTTTTTAGAAAAGGACTTTTTTTAAATGTAATACACCTTATATTTGAAATAGAGTGAGTAATGTTTCTAAGAAACCAAACAACACCAACGACACAACAAAGTGTGCACCCAACCCTTCTAGTTCCATACCATACCTGAGCATAGACGTAGCTTGTTAGTAGAACAGAGCAAGTGGGTTCCACAGTAGGTTCAGTCGCCATGGACTGTACAACAACCTGATATGATGTCCCTTTTGACAGTTAAATTCATTTTCAACAGCTCCACACCAGTGTCAGTTTTATTGCACTATTTTAGGGCAGCTGTTGCAGACGACGATGGTTGTTCGTACCAAAAAAAGAAGAAGCTGTTTTCGGGTCCAAAATTTTCCACAACACCTTGTTTTCGTGCGAAAGATAGGCCAGCTATTGAAGATGCACTAGTAGAAAACGGGCCTCTTGTCCCGGTTCGTAAGGGCCTTTTGTCCCGGTTCCTGAACCGGGACTAAAGGGTCGTTACTAATGCCATGTCCCTTTAGTCTCGGTTCAGTCCAGAACCGGGACAGATGGGCCTCCACGTGGCCTGTGCGCGGAGCCCAGGCAGGAGGGCCTTTGGTCCCAGTTGGTGGCACCAACCGGGACCAATAGACATCCATGAGTCAGCATTTCTGTGGCTG
>NC_041392.1:691112437-691125483 GCF_002162155.2 Triticum dicoccoides | reverse complement strand
GGGGGGGTTTGGGGGTTTTGGGAGGTTAATTTAGGTGTTCCATATATTGTGTTAGCTAGCTAATTAATAGAGAGAAGTGTCCTCTCTTATGTCCGTGCTTGGTCGACGCTACGTACTATACATACGTATAGAGAGGACTAGACACACTAGCTAGCTAGTAAGCAAACGAAGGAAACAGAAGATCGTCATGAACATATATGCATACAGAGAGAAGTGATATCGACCACCTCTCCTTCTCCGAGAGATTGGTCAAACAACAAGTTCTTGTATATCTATCCGACACAATCGGCTACATATATACAATAATTATCTCTTACAAATATAATCTCCTAACATACGGACGCATGGTCCACATAGTATTCTCCGTCTTCAGCGATCACGTGGTCAAGAAAGAATGCCGCCAATTCCTCTTGAATTGCTCGCATGTGAGCTGGTGCTAGGAGTTCATCCCGCATCTGAAACATCTATTGAAACTCAACACAAATGATGGTAATAAAATAAAATTGTGAATATTGTTATTTACGCACTTCATATTGTTCGTCAGAGTAGCCCCGCTCACAGGTCGTGTGGCGGATGGACTCGTAAACGTAGTATCCACAGAAATCATTCTCTTATTCCTGCCACAACCACTTTACAAGAAATAGAGGTCAATCAAACTGATAAGCAAGAATGCCAAATGGTATTGATGAAACTAGCGCTTGAATCACTAGGAGATGCGCGGAACATGCTACTATAGTACTTACTTTCAGGTGTCTAAATTCCAGTTTCTTTGGCAGTCCCGGAGCTTTTTTGGTGAATTTTCTCCAAACCTTGCCAGACAAAGAAAACAATTACTTGATATCAGAAATGAACAAAGTTGCTGATATGGTGGATAATGATCGATTTAACTTACTTCTCAAGCATTTGAGTCATGTCCGCATACTCCTGGGGATCTTTTCGTTTAGAGTCCAAGACAGTTACTACTCCCTGCTCAAGCTTAATCTCTAGGAGAATATAGTGGAACCTGTGCACGCATGCATAACTCATCAATTACATTACTATAACCTTGACTAATATATAAGGGAAACCGAATATGCACAAGAAAGTAACACTCACTTGAAGTTGTAAGGAAAGAGTATTATATCTTTGTTTTCATTTATTACGAACGATCGTAGCAAGTTGGCCTCGTATCTGTGGCATGAAATTTAACCTCAGTTGCATCTATGAGATTTGTGTTAATGAACCCAATATCACCGACTTGTCTTTTCTTCAATTCTGCGATCTTCAATCTGTATAATACAGTGAGGATAATTATAAATACATGCAATGAAAGAGCTGAGCTATATAGAGAGACTTAATGACAAAAGTAGTACTACTTACAGACAGTAGCAGGTGACCGTTGCTTTATCGAGTTCCAATTGATTGAAAAACTGAAAGAACTCCTCAAATGGAACAGGCAACAATTCAATTCCAACGAGGTCATGCTCCTTTTTAACTCTCATATACAAAGTATTCCTGCCCCCAGACTCTCTTCAGATTTTCAAGTACCAATCATGCAATCTTCGCATCATCATTGATAGAGATCTTTCATCTTTGACTAGAGGCTTCCCGTACTCGTATCTTTGTATCTGCACCTCCAATAAATCATAATGTACATCGTCAGGCAGGTAATCTCCAAGATTTCTATAACCGGGCACCATCCTCGGATCATTAGCGACGATGTCGCTAGGCACCTTGAGCGGGGGGCACGATTGCTTCCTTGTTCGCCGAGCTGGGCAATTTGTTTCCCATCTCGTCGTTCTTTCATCCTTTTATCACTGATAGTACTTCCCGACCGCTCCGCTTCGGCAAATGCCTTTCCAATAATGCGCTCATAGTTGCCTTTCGGCGGAGACTTGGGTGGTTTTGTCAGGGTAGCCAGAGTGCACTTCGCTTTCACCGGATCTACCTTCTCCTCCGGAGGTGGATGTTTCTTTGCTTTCACCCCTTCAAAGAAGTTCCTCACTTCTTCTCGCGCGATCTCGGCGTTCTCCTCCGGGGTCCTCAGATATGGTAACTTCTCTGGAGTCTTCAAAGAAGGACCGAATCTGTATGTCCTCCCGCCTCTGGCTGTACTGCTAGATGCCGAAAGAGCAGACGGAGCGGTTGTCTTCTTTACTTGCTTACGAGGCAGAGGAGAAGGACTACGACGCGCCGGAGCAGCTGGAGCGGCAGCGGGTCTCTTCCGCCCTTGCTGACGAGACAGAGAAGGAGGAGGCTGGCTGCTCGGGCGCGCCGGCGCAAGCGGAGTGCCGCCACGCGCCGGAGAAGGAGCCGGCCGAGTGCCCTGATCGTCACTCGCCGGAGGAGGAGGCGGTGGAGGAGGAGGAGTGCCCTGACTCGCCGGAGGAGGAGGAGGTGTCCAGTTCGGAAGGTTGATGAGCTCCTTCCGCCATATGCATGGAGTCTTTAGAGCAGAACCCAGCCAAGTCTCCCCTTCACCGGTAGGGTGGTCAAGCTGGAGGTCCCGAAATCCCTCCGTTATTTCATCCAGCATCACCCTAGCATATCCTTCTGGAATCGGCAGGCAGTGAAAAGTTGCACCGGGTTTAGTAGGAAAAACAGAGCCAACAGCCGCCTTGACCTTCATATTAATCCATTGCGTCATAAGGTGGCAATTTTGAGACTCCGTGATAGCATCCACGGGATAGCTGGCAGGAGCCGTCAAGACATGCTCCGGCTGAAGCAGCTCGGTGGAAACCACACTGCTTCTCCGCTAAGATGGTGGGGTAGCTTTGGGGGAAGCTTTGGCAGTTCATTTGCTGCAATTTGCTTCTCGTTCCTCTATCGCTTGTACCCTAGCGTGCAGCGCGTGTAGTTGGGTCTGCTCCACTTTTTTCCTCCTCTCGTGGCATTTGTAACCGCCTACATCCGGAAACCTAGCCTTCCACGGAATGGAGCCTGGCGTGCCTCGTGTCCGTCCAGGGTGCTCAGGATTCTCGAGGGCCATTGTGAGCTCGTCGTTCTCTCTGTCTGGAACGAACGTCCCTTGCTACGCTGCTTTGATATAGTGCTAAAGCCTCTTGACTGGTATTTCCATATGCTCGTCCGTCCAAATGCACTTCCCTGATACAGGGTCCAAGGTTCCGCCAGCCCCGAAGAACCAAGTCCGGCAACGGTCTGGCTAGTTAATTGTCTCTGGTTCGATTCCTTTATCAACCAGATCATTCTCAGCCTTGGCCCACTTAGGCCGGGCTACGAGGTAGCCACCTGACCCCGTGCGATGGTGATGCTTCTTCTTCGCAGCATTTTGCTTGTTTGTCGCCGACATCTTCTTACTCATTTCTGATGTCTTGTGGGCCACAAATGCGGGTCAGTGTTCTCTGATCTTCTCATATCTGCCCTTGAATTCTGGTGTCTCTTTTTTTATCGACAAACTTATTCAGCTCTTTCTTCCACCTCCTGAATAGGTCTGCCATCCTTTTAAGAGCAAAAGACTTGATTAATTGCTCTTTAACTGGCTTCTCCGAATCATCCTCTGGCGGTAGGGTGAAATTTGACTTCAGCTCAGTCCAAAGATTATTTTTCTCCATATCATTGACATAAGACACCTCAGGGTCTTCTGTAGCTGGCTTTAACCATTGCTGGATGCTGATCGAGATCTTGTCCCTAACCAGAACCCCGCACTGAGCAACAAATGTGTTCTTTGTCCAGATGGGTTCAATCGGTTGGCCGTCGGGCGCGATTGCTATGATCTCAAACCTTTCATCCGAGCTCAACTTTTTCTTCGGGCCTCGTCTCTTTACCGAAGTTGTGCTCGATCCGGAGAGCTAGAAAAAAGAACAAAGACTTAATTAATATGTGTACATACCAAAACAATGAATGCATCAATTAGGTAGTCAGCACAGGCTTAACTAATATATATACCTGGCCGGACTCGGTTCGGTCACCGAAGCCGTCATCACGGTCTCCTTCTTGCACCGGCATTGGGTTACCGGAGCCGTCCTCACGGTCTCCTTCTTGCACCGGCATTGGGTCACTGAAGCCATCATAATCATAGCCAGCTGCTTCCAGACCATCGGTGTCGTTGAGAAACAACGAGCAGACGGCATCACTTCCTCGTGCGATTATGTCCCCCAACAACTCTTCTTGTACTTCGTCTCGGGCGGTGTCCATAGTTTCTACAAATATTTACAACATGGCAATTATTATTCAAACATGATAGATGGATATATTAGTGGCAAACGTAGAACTAATATTAATTAGTGGCCTCGATGCTACTTCTCTAGGGTTTGGGGTGGCCTCGACAACGCTTCAAGGGTTTGGGGTATATCGACAACGACGACATACGCACATGGGAAAATAATATTATTGGGGAGGGGGTATATCGACCCGCCACGTGTTGAATTTATCGGGAGGGGGTATATCGACCCCGCCCATGTGTTGAAGTTATCGGGAGGGGGTATATCGACCCCACCCCCACGTGTTGAAGTTATCGGGAGTTTATATCGACACGACATACGAACATGAGAAAATAATATTATTGGGGAGGGGGTATATCGACCCCCCCCTTGTGTTGAAGTTATCGGGAGGGGGTATATCGACCCCCCACGTGTCGAAGAAAAAAAATAAAAAAAGAGGAGAAGAAGAAAGGAATAGAGGAGAAGAAGAAAAAATAGAATATACCCCCTCCCGATACATGCATTAGTTTTAGAAAAATTATAAACTTTCTGTTAGTGCCATTAGTTTTCAAATTTGAATAGTTAAAATTTGAATTCTTTGAAATTTGTGTGAATCACAAGTTTGTGATTAACTTTACTAAAAGAAATGAACATAGATGCACCTATAGAGAAAATTCGACCTAAATTCATAGTTTTCAAATGAGCTCTGAAAAAGTTGGCATAGCATACTCGTGTGTTACAAAGTTGGCATGGTATCATCATAATAGTTGCGGGAGAAAGTCTTCACTTTTTCTTCGCTTGTGTCATTTGCTTATTGCGCCGTAACCATGGATAATCTTCATCGTTTATCAGGATGCTTGGGTCATCCTTGACATTGAAGGGAGGAATTTCATGAAACTTTTCATAATCTTCAGACATGTCTATCTTGCCCTCCACTCCCAGGATGTCCCTTTTTCTTGAAAGAACTATGTGGCTCTTTGGCTCATCGTATGATGTATTTGCTTCCTTATCTTTTCTTTTTCTCGGTTTGGTAGACATGTCCTTCACATAGATAACATGTGCCACATCATTGGCTAGGACGAACGGTTCGTCAGTGTACCCAAGATTTTTTAGATCGACTATTCTCATTCCGTACTGTGGGTCTACCTGTACCCCGCATCCTGACAGATTGACCCATTTGCACTTAAACAAAGGGACCTTAAAATCATGTCCGTAGTCAAGTTTCCATATGTCCACTATGTAACCATAATATGTGTCATTTCCCCTCTCGGTTGCTGCATCAAAGCAGACACCGCTGTTTTGGTTGGCGCTCTTTTGATCTTGGGCGATCGTGTAAAATGTATTCCCATTTATCTCGTATCCTTTGTAAGTCTATACAGTCAAAGATGGTCCCTTGGACAACAAGTACAACTAATCACAAACAGTGTTGTCACCTCTGAGACGTGTTTCCAACCAACTGCTGAAAGTCCTGATGTGTTCACATGTAATCCAGACGTCGCACTGCTCCGGGTGTTTGGAGCGCAGACTGTTCTTGTGTTCATCGACATATGGGGTCACCAAGGTAGAGTTCTGTAGAACTGTGTAGTGTGCTTGAGACCAAGAATATCCGTCCCTACATATTATTGCGTCACTTCCAAGAGTGCCTTTTCCAGTCAGTCTCCCCTCATACCGCGATTTAGGGAGACCTATCTTCTTAAGGCCAGGAATGAAGTCAACACCAAACCCGATGACATCCTTTGTTTGATGGCCCATGGAGATGCTTCCTTCTGGCCTAGCCCGGTTACGGACATATTTCTTTAGGACTCCCATGAACCTCTCAAAGGAGAACATATTGTGTAGAAATACGGGCCCCAGAATGACAATCTCGTCGACTAGATGAACTAGGACGTGCGTCATGATATCGAAGAAGGATGGTGGGAACACCAGCTGGAAACTGACAAGACATTGCGCCACATCACTCCTTAGCCTTGGTACAATTTCTGGATCGATCACCTTCTGAGAGATTGCATTGAGGAATGCACATAGCTTCACAATGGCTAATCGTACGTTTTCCGATAGAAGCCCCCTCAATGCAACCGGAAGTAGTTGCGTCATAATCACGTGGCAGTCATGAGACTTTAGGTTCTGGAACTTTTTCTCTGGCATATTTATTATTCCCTTTATATTCAACGAGAAGCCAGTCAGGACGTTCATACTGAGCAGGCATTCAAAGAAGATTTCTTTCTCTTCTTTCGTAAGAGCGTAGCTGGCAGGACCTTCATACTGCTTCGGAGGCATGCCGTCTTTTTCGTGCAAACGTTGCAGGTCCTCCCGTGCCTCAGGTGTATCTTTTGTCTTTCCATACACGCCCAAGAAGCCTAGCAGGTTCACGGAAAGGTTCTTCGTCTCGTGCATCACGTTGATTGAAGAGCGGACCTCTAGGTCTTTCCAGTAGGGTAGGTCCCAAAATATAGATTTCTTCTTCCACATGGGTGCGTGTCCCTCAGCGTCATTCGGAACAGCTAGTCGCCGGGACCCTTTCCAAATATTATGTTTAAATCATTGACCATAGCAAGTACGTGATCACCAGTATGCATGGTAGGCTTCTTCCGGTGATCTGCCTCGCCTTTGAAATGCTTGCCTTTCTTTCGACGTTGATGGTTGGTCGGAAGAAATCAACGATGGCCCAGGTACACATTCTTCCGGCATTTGTCCAGGTATATACTTTCAGTGTCATCCCTCTAGGATTGAAGATGATATTGGAGTTGCATGTTGCGGATGTCGTCAATGATCACAAGATCAAGATGGATGCAATGCGCTTGAAGATTAGAAAGATTAGAAAATATGCCATTCATACCGAGGCTTGGTATCATTATGCTGTTGGATCAATTGTTACCTTGGTTGCGAATATGATCGCATTTGATTTCGTATTGAAATGTTTTACATAGTTTCAATGTATGGTTTAATTAATTAGATGCTCTGGAAAGCTATATGTTGTTAGATGAGAACTATGTATGCACTTTGGTTTTAATGTGATGATGAACTTCTATTAATTTGGACACTTAATTATATATAATGCACGCAGATGAACCGGGAATGGATGTACGGTGACAGACACACCCGCGAGTACATTAAGGGCGTGCATGAGTTTCTCGATGCGGCTGAGGCAAACAAGTAGAATGGTTTTATGTGTTGTCCATGCACTGAATGTGGGAATACGAGGTCTTGCTCTAACCGGAAAATCCTTCACTCCCACCTGCTTTACAAGGGTTTCATGCCACACTATAATGTTTGGACGAGGCATGGAGAAATAGGGGTTATGATGGAAGACGACGAAGAAGAAGAGTACGATGACAACTATGTGCCCCCTGAATACGGTGATGCTGCAACGGGGGGAGCTGGTGAAGATCAAGAGGAACCAGATGATGTGCCCAATGATGCTGCCACGGGTGAAGCTGCTGAAGATCAAGAGGAACCAGACGATGTGCCCGATGATGATGATCTCCGCCGGGTCATTGTCGATGCAAGGACGCAATGCGACAGTCAAAAGAAGAAGCTGAAGTTCGATCGCATGTTAGAGGATCACAAAAAAGGGTTGTACCCCAATTGCGAAGATGGCAACACAAAGCTCGGTACAGTACTGGAATTGCTGCAGTGGAAGGCAGAGAATGTTGTGCCTGACAAAGGATTTGAGGAGCTACTGAAAATATTGAAGAAGAAGCTTCCAAAGGATAACGAATTGCCCGACCGTACATACGCAGTAAAGAAGGTCGTATGCCCTCTAGGATTGGAGGTGGAGAAGATACATGCATGCCCTAATGACTGCATCCTCTACCGCGGTGCATACAAGGATTTGAATGCATGCTCGGTATGCGGTGCATTGCGGTATAAGATCAGACGAGATGACCCTGGTGATGTTGACGGCAGGCCCCCCAGGAAGAGGGTTCCTGCGAAGGTGATGTGGTATGCTCCTATAATACCACGGTTGAAACGTCTGTTCAAAAACGAAGAGCATGCCAAGTTGATGCGATGGCACAGTGAGAACCGAAACAAAGATGGGAAGTTGAGAGCACCCGCTGACGGGTCGCAGTGGAGAAAAATCGAGAGGAAGTACTGGGATGAGTTTGCAAAGGACCCAAGGAATGTATGGTTTGCTTTAAGCGCGGATGGCATTAATCCTTTCGGGGAGCAGAACAGCAACCACAGCACCTGGCCCGTGACTCTATGTATCTATAACCTTCCTCCTTGGATGTGCATGAAGCGGAAGTTCATTATGATGCCAGTTCTCATCCAAGGCCCTAAGCAACCCGACAACGACATTGATGTGTACCTAAGGCCATTAGTTGAAGAACTTTTACAGCTTTGGAATGGAAACGGTGTACGTACGTGGGATGAGCACAGACAGGAGGAATTTAACCTTAAGGCGTTGCTATTCGTGACCATCAACGATTGGCCCGCTCTCAGTAACCTTTCAGGACAGACAAACAAAGGATACCACGCATGCACGCACTGTTTACATGACACTGAAAGTATATACCTGGACAAATGCAGGAAGAATGTGTACCTGGGCCATCGTCGATTTCTTCCGACCAACCATCAATGTCGAAAGAAAGGCAAGCATTTCAAAGGCGAGGCAGATCACCGGAAGAAGCCCGCCATGCGCACCGGTGATCACGTGCTTGCTATGGTCAATTATTTACACTACGTAATCTTTGGAAAGGGTCCCGGTGGACTAGCTGTTCCGAATGACGCTGAGCGACATGCACCCATGTGGAAGAAGAAATCTATATTTTGGGACCTACCCTACTGGAAAGACCTAGAGGTCCGCTCCTCAATCGACGTGATGCACGTGACGAAGAACCTTTGCGGGAACCTGCTAGGCTTCTTGGGCGTGTATGGGAAGACAAAAGATACACCTGAGGCACAGGAGGACCTGCAACATTTGCACGAAAAAGACGGCATGCCTCCGAAGCAGTATAAAGGTCCTGCCAGCTACGCTCTTACGAAAGAAGAGAAAGAAATCTTCTTTGAATGCCTGCTCAGTATGAAGGTCACGACTGGCTTCTCTTCGAATATAAAGGGAATAATAAATATGCAAGAGAAAAAGTTTTAGAACCTAAAGTCTGATGACTGCCACGTGATTATGACGCAACTGCTTCCGGTTGCATTGAGGGGGCTTCTACCGGAAAACGTTTGATTAGCCATTGTGAAGCTATGTGCATTCCTCAATGCAATCTCTCAGAAGGAGATTGATCCAGAAATCATACCAAGCCTAAGGAGTGATGCGGCGCAATGTCTTGTCAGTTTCGAGCTGGTGTTCCCACCATCCTTCTTCAATATCATGACACACGTCCTAGTTCATCTAGTCGACGAGATTGTCATCCTGGGGCCCGTATTTCTACACAATATGTTCCCCTTTGAGAGGTTCATGGGAGTCCTAAAGAAATATGTCCGTAATCGCGCTAGGCCAGAAGGAAGCATCTCCATGGGCCATCAAACAGAGGATGTTATCGGGTTTTGTGTTGACTTCATTCCTGGCCTTAACAAGATAGGTCTCCCTAAATCGCGGTATGAGGGGAGACTGACTGGAAAAGGCACTCTTGGAAGAGACTCAATAATATGCAGGGACGGATATTCTTGGTCTCAAGCACACTACACAGTTCTACAGAACTCTACCTTGGTGACCCCGTATGTCGATGAACACAAGAACAGTCTGCGCTGCAAACACCCGGAGCAGTGCGACGACTGGATTACATGTGAACACATCAGGACTTTCAGCAGTTGGTTGGAAACACGTCTCAGAGGTGACAACACTGTTTGTGATGAGTTGTACTTGTTGTCCAAGGGACCATCTTTGACTGTATTGACTCACAAAGGATACGAGATAAATGGGAATACATTTTACACGATCGCCCAAGATCAAAAGAGCACCAACCAAAACAGTAGTGTCCGCTTTGATGCAGCAACCGAGAGCGGAAAGGATACATATTATGGTTACATAGTGCACATATGGGAACTTGACTACGGACCTAATTTTAAGGTCCCCTTGTTTAAGTGCAAATGGGTCAATCTGTTAGGCGGCGGGGTACAGGTAGACCCAGAGTACGGAATGACAACAGTGGATCTGAAAAATCTTGGGTACACTGACGAAACGTTCGTCCTAGCCAATGATGGCGCACAGGTTATCTATGTGAAGGACATGTCTACCAAACCGAGAAAAAGAAAATATAAGGAAGCGAATACATCATACGATGAGCCAAAGCGCCACATAGTTCTTTCAGGAAAAAGGGATATCCTGGGAGTGGACGGCAAGATAGACATGTCTGAAGATTATGAAAAGTTTCATGAAATTCCTCCCTTCAATGTCAAGGCTAACCCAAGCATCCTGATAAACAATGAAGATTATCCATGGTTATGGCGCAATAAGCAAATGACACAAGCGAAGGAAAAGTGAAGACTTTCTCCCGCAACTATTATGATGATACCATGCCAAATTTGTAACAGACGAGTATGCTATGCCAACTTTTTTAGAGTTCATTTGAAAACTATGAATTTAGGTCGAATTTTCTCTATAGGTGCATCTATGTTCAAATTTAAACTATTCAAATTTGAAAACTAATGGCACTAACAGAAAGTTTATATTTTTTCTAAAACTAATGGCACTAACAGAAAGTTTATAATTTTGCTGACCTAAAAGCAAAAAGAATTAAAAATTAAAGCAAAAAACAAAAGAAAATAAATAATACAGAAAACAAAACAAAAAAACTGGAAAAGAATAAAAATAGCAACAATAAGTATTTTGTTGTAAGTAGAAACAAAATAAAATAAATAAAGCAACAAAGAAAACAAAAAAACTAAAAAAGTGTTTTCAGATTTGAAAACTAATGGCACTAATAGAAAGTTTATAATTTTTCTAAAACTAAAAGCAAAAAGAATTAAAAAATAAAGCAAAAAACAAAAGGAAATAAATAATGCAGAAAACAAAACAAAAAAACTGGAAAAAATAGGGCTCACCCCTATAATATTTGTTATGACTAACTAAAATTACCAAATTGAGTATAATGATAAAACACAGTAATATTAAATAGCAGGAAAAAGATTGACTCAAAAATTAATTTTTATAGTAAAGTTATTCATAAACTAGTGATTCACACAAATTTAAAAAAATCAAATTTAAACTATTCAAATTTTAAAACTAATGGCACTAACAGAAAGTTTATAATTTTTCTAACCTAAAATAAAAAAGAAAACACTACAAAACTATAAGTATTTAGTTCTAAGTAGAAAGAAAAAACAAAAAAACAAAAAGTGCCACCTACTGGGCCCCCACGGCCTGAATACGACTAGAAACCCTACCATGGGATAGGATTCAGGCCCGCGGGAGGCCCAGTAGGCCCACAGGCACAGATTGCAGTGTTAGGCCCGAAAGCCTGCTTTAGAGAGGAGCCCGAGAGGGAAGGCGCACCACACCTTATAAACAGGTGCGCCTCCCTCTCAACTAGCGAGGTGGGACTAAATATTTGGGTTCGGGGCAGCACAGGCCTTTGGTCCCGGTTGGTGGCACCAACCGGGACTAAAGGGGGGCATTAGTCCCGATTGGTGCTACGACCCGGGACTAATGCCATCCTTTAGTCCCGGTTGGTGCCACCAACCAGGATCAAAGGCCACCGCTTCCGCACTTTGGGCTGCTGAAAAGAGGCCTTTGGTCCCGGTTGGTGGCACCAACCGGGACTAAAGGGAGGCATTCGTCCCGGTTTGTGCCTCGAACCGGGACCAATGCTGTCGGTATATAAGCTGGACTTGTGAAAATTTCACAACTTCATCGTCAGTTCGTGCCCGACGCCCCAGCGCTGCTCCTTGTCGCCGTCGCCATCATCGCCGCTGCCTCCGACGCCGTCGCCACGCCGCCCCTGCCCCCGACGCCGTCGCCGTGCCGCCCCTACCTCCGACGCCGTCGCTGCGCCGCCCCTGCCCCCGGTGCCATCGTAGCGCCGCCCCTGCCGCCGACCACGTCGTCACCACGCCGGCCCCTGCCCCGCGCCCTAGCCCCTTCCCACGGCCCACCCCCGCCCGCCGGCGCCCTTGCGTCCCCCGCCGTCGCCATCGCCAGACGCCCCCGCTGTGAGCCGCCGCGCCGGTCCGGCTCTGTTTTGATTTTGTATTAGATTAATTTTTTGTTCATATATATATAATGTATATTAGTATGTATGTGGCTATATGTAAGTTCAGAGCATGTTTTTTATTAGATTAATTTCTTATTAGATTTATTACATTAATGTTTTTGTTCACAGCATTTTTTTGTTCATATATGTATTTTTTTGTTCATATGTGTATTAATGTTTTTGTTGCATATATGTATTTTTTTCAATGTATATATGTATGTGGTAGCTATATATGCATGATGAGGGGGGTGGGGGTCGATATACCCCCTCCCCAATAATTTCAACATGAGCGGAGGTCGATATACCCCCTCCCCGACAACATGAGAGAGGGACGAGGGGTCGAGAGAACTAAATAAGAAGAAGAAGAGGAGAGGAAGAAGAGGAGAAATAAATAAGAAGAAGAAAAAAGAAGAAAAAGAAGAGGAGAAGAAGAAAGGAATAGTGGAGAAGAAGAGAAAATAGAATATATTCTATTTTTTCTTCTTCTCCACTATTCCTTTCTTCTTCTCCTCTTTTTTTCTTCTTTTTTTTCTTCGATCTTCTCCTCTAGCTATTCCTTTCTTCTTCTCCTCCTTTTCTTCTTCTTCTTCTTCTTCTTCTTCTTCTTCTTCTTCTTCTTCTTCTTCTTCTTCTTCTTCTTCTTCTTCTTCTTCTTCTTCTTCTTCTTCTTCTTCTTCTTCTTCTTCTTCTTCTTCTTCTTCTTCTTCTTCTTCTTCTTCTTCTTCTTCTTCTTCTTCTTCTTCTTCTTCTTAATTTTTATCGGGAA
>NC_041392.1:691102708-691112105 GCF_002162155.2 Triticum dicoccoides | reverse complement strand
AACGAGGGTGTCGAGGATCGCCGAGGGGTCGAGGGTCGGGAACTAGGGTAGAGGGTCGAGGGTCGTTAAGGGGTCAAGGGTCGAGGGTTTCAGGGTCGAGGGTTCGAGGGTTCTATAGGGTCGAGGGTCGAGGGTTCCAGGGTCGTCTAGGGGTCGAGGGTTCCAGGATCGTCCAGGGTTCGAGGGGCCGAGGATCGCCGAGGGGTCGAGAGAGGTTTCCTAGTGTCAAAGTATTGAAGAAATCCATGCCTTCATCATTAGCCGGAAGTAACCAGGGCATGTTGGTACGAAGTTCTGCAAAGTTGTTCTGGAATGGAGTCCCGGATAGGATAATCCGCCTTTTGGTACGAATTCAGCAAAGGCCTTCCAAATAGCGATATTTGGAAGGCTCTTGCTGAACTTTGTACCAAAAAGCGAATTATCCTATCTGGGACTCCATTCCAGAACAACTTTGAAGAGCTTCGTACAATCATGCAGATGTTACTTTCGCCTAATGATGAAGACATGGTTTTGTTGAATCCTTTGACACTACGCAACCTCCCGACCCCTCGGCGATCCTCTCGAACATGAGAGGAAGAAGAGGATCGCCGAGGGGTCGAGGGTTCCAGGGTCGTCGAGGGTTCGAGGGGTCGAGGATCGCCGAGGGGTCGAGAGAGGTTTCCTAGTGTCAAAGTATTGAAGTAATCCATGCCTTCATCATTAGCCGGAAGTAACCAGGGCATGTTGGTACGAAGTTCTGCAAAATTGTTCTGGAATGGAGGCTCGGATAGGATAATCCACCTTTTGGTATGAATTCAGCAAAGGCCTTCCAAATAGCGATATTAGGAAGGCTCTTGCTGAACTTTGTAACAAAAAGCGAATTATCCTATCTAGGACTCTGTTCTAGAACAACTTTGAAGAGCTTCGTACCATCATGCACATGTTACTTTCGCCTAATGATGAAGACATGGTTTTGTTGAATCCTTTGACACTAGGCAACCTCCCGACCCCTCAGCGATCCTCTCGAACATGAGAGGAAGAAGAGGATAAAAAAAGAAGAGGAAGAAGAAAAAAAAGAGGAGAAGAAAGAATAGAGGAGTTCTTCTCATCTATTCTTTCTTCTCCTCTTTTTTTTCTTCTTCTTCCTCTTTTTTTAATCGGGAACGAGGGTCATCGAGGGACATAGATGTACTGTCGTCGTTGTCGATATATACCCTCTCCCGATAGCTTACTATGATTAGGTAGCTAGTTCTACGCTTGGCACTAATATATCCATCTGTCATGTTTGAATAATAATTTCCATGTTGTAAATATTTGTAGAAACTATGGACACCGCCCTAGACGAAGCAAAAGAAGCGTTGTTGAGGGAAATAATCGCAGAAGGAAGTGATGTCGTCTCGTTGTTTCTCAACAAAACCGATGGTCTGGAAGGAGAGGGTGAACAAGCTGGCTACGGTGACCTAATGCCGGTGCAAGAAGAAGAACATGAGGATGGCTCCGGTGACCCAATGCCGGTGCAAGAAGGAGACAGTGATGACGGCTCCGGTGACCTAACCGAGTCCGGCCAGGTATATATATTAGTTAATCCTGTGCTGACTAGCTGATTGATGCATTCATTGTTTTGGTATGTACACATATTAATTAAGTCTTTGTTCTTTTTTCTAGCCCTCCGGATCGAGCACAACTTCGGTAAAGAGACGAGGCCCGAAGAAAAAGTTGAGCTCGGATGAAAAGTTTGAGATCATAGCAATCGCGCCCGACGACCAACCGATTGAACCCATCCGAACAAAGAATGCATTTGTTGCTCAGTGCGGGGTTCTGGTTAGGGACAAGATCCCAATAAGCATCCAGCAATGGTTTAGCCGGCTACAGAAGACCCTGAGGTGTCTTATGTCAATGATATGCAGAAAAATGATCTTTGGACTGAGCTGAAGTCAAATTTCACCCTACCTCCAGAGGATAATCCAAAGAACCTAGTTAAAGAGAAATTAATCAAGTCTTTTGCTCTTAAGAGGATGGCAGAACTATTCAGGAGGTGGAAGAAAGAGCTGAATAAGTTTGTCGAAAATAATGAGACACTAGAATTCAAGGGCAGATATGAGAAGATCAGAGATCACTGGCCCGCATTTGTGGCCCACAAGACATCGAAATAGAGTAAGAAGATGTCGGCGACAAAAAAGCAAAATGCTGCGAAGAAGAAGCTTCACCATCGCACGGGGTCAGGTGGCTACCTCGTAGCCCGGCCTAAGTGGTCCAAGACTGAGAATGATCTGGTTGATAAAGGGATCGAAACAGAGACAATTAACTGGCCAGACCGTTGCCGGACTTGGCTCTTCGGGGCTGGTGGAACCTTGGACCCTGTAACAGGGAAGTGCATTTGGACGAACGATCAAATGGACATACCAGTCAGGAAGCTTAAGCAGTATATCAAAGCAGCGCAGGAAGGGATGTTGTTTCCAGACAGAGAGAACGACGAGCTCACAATGGCCCTCGGGAATCCTGAGCACCCTGGACGGACACGAGGCACGCCAGGCTCCATTCCGTGGAAGGTTGGGTTTCCGGACGCAGGCGGTTACAAATCCCATGTGAGGAGGAAAAAAGTGCAGCAGACCCAATGCAGGCGCTGCAAGAAAGGGTAGACGCGATAGAGGAACGAGAAGCAAATCGCAGCAAACGTACTGCCGAAGCCTCCCCCGAAGCTACCCCACCATCTCAGCGCAGAAGCAGCGTGGCTTCCACCGAGCTGCTTCAGCCGGAGCATGCCTTGACGGCTCCTGCCAGCTATCCCGTGGATGCTATCACGGAGTCTCAAAATTGCCACCTTATGACGCAATGGATGAATTTGAAGGTCAAGGCGGCTGTTGGCTCTGTTTATCCTACTGAACCCGGCGCAAATTTTCACTGCCGGCCGATTCTAGAAGGATATGCTAGGGTGATGGTGGATGAAATAACGGAGGGATTTGAGGACCTCCAGCTCTGAAGACTCCATGCCTATGGCGGAAGGAGCTCATCAACCTTCCGAACTGGACGCCTCCGCCTCCTCCTCCTCCGGCGAGTCAGGGCACTCCGCCTCCTCCACCGCCTCCTCCTCCGGCGAGTGACGATCAGGGCCCTCGGCTGGCTCCTTCTCCGGCGCGTGGCGGCACTCCGCCTCCTTCTCCGCCTGCGCCGACGCGCCCGAGCAGCCAGCCTCCTCCTTCTCCGCCTCGTCAGCAAGGGCGGAAGAGACTTGCCGCCGCTCCAGCTGCTCCGGCGCGTCGTAGTCCTTCTCCTCCACCTCGTAAGCAAGTAAAGAAGACAACCGCTCCGTCTGCTCGGTCGGCGTCTAGCAGTACAACCAGGGGCGGGAGGACATACAAATTCGGTCCTTCTCTGAACACTCCAGAGAAGTTACCATACGAGAGGACCCCGGAGGAGAACGCGAAGATCGCGCGAACCGAAGTGGATGACTGGTTTCAAGGGTTGAAAGCAAAGAGACATCCACCTCCGGAGGAGAAGGTAGATCCGGTGAAAGTGAAGCGCACTCTGGCTGCCCTGGCAAAACCACCCAAGTCTCCACCGAAAGGCAACTATGCGCGCATTATTGCAAAGACATGGGCCGAAGCGGAGCGGTTGGGAAGTACAGTCAGTGATCAAAGGCTGAAAGAACGACGAGCAACCGGGAAACAAATTGCCCAGCTCGGCGAACAAGCGAAGCAATCATGCCCCCCCCCCCCTCAAGGTGCCTAGCAACATCGTCGATCCGAGGATGGTGCCCGGTTATGGCAATGTTGACGATTACCTGCCCGACGATGTACATTATGATCCCATGGAGGTGCAGATACACAGATACGAGTACGGAAAGCCTCTCATCAAAGATGAAAAATCTTTAACAACGATGATGCGAAGATTACATGATTGGTACTTGAAAATCTGCAGAGAGTTTGGGAGGAGGAGTACTTTGTATGCGAGAGTTAAACCGGAGCATGACCTCGTTGGAATTGAACTGTTGCCTATTCCATTTGAGGAGTTCTATCAGTTTTTCAATCATTTGGCCCTCGATAAAACAACGATCACCTGCTACTGTCTGTAAGTACTACTACTTCTGTCATTAAGTCTCTCTATATAGCTCATCTCTTTCATTGCATGTATTTATAATTATCCTCACTATATTATGCAGAATGAAGATCGCCGAATTGAAGAAAAGACAAATCGGTGATATTGGGTTCGTTAACACATATCTCATAGATGCAACTGAGGTTGAACATCGTCCCGGAGATACCGAGGCCAACTTGCTACGATCATTCAAAAAAAAGTGAAAACAAAGATATAATACTCTTTCCTTACAACTTCAAGTGAGTGTTACTGTCTTGTGCATATTCGGTTTCCCTTATATATTAGTCCAGGTTATAGTAATGTAATTGATGAGTTATGCATGCGTGTGCAGTTTCCACTATATTCTCCTAGAGATTAGGCTTGACCAGGGAGTAGTAAACGTCTTGGACTCTAAACGAAAAGATCCCCAGGAATATGCGGACATGACTGAAATCCTCAAGAAGTAAGTTAAATCGATCATTATCCACCATATCAGCAACTTTGTTCATTTCCTGATATCAAGTAATTGTTTTCTTTGTCCGGCAGGGTTTGGAGAAAATTCACCAGAAAAGTTCCGGGACTACCAAAGGAGCTGGAATTTAGACACCCGAAAGTAAGTACTATAATAGCATGTTCCACGCATCTCCTAGTGATTCAAGTGCTAGTTTCATCAATACCATTTAGCATTCTTGCTTATCAGTTTGATTGACCTCTATTTCTTGTAAAGTGGTTGTGGCAGGAACAAGGGAATGATTTCTGTGGATACTACATCTGCGAGTCCATCCGCCACATGACCTGTGAGTGGGGCGGGTACTCTGACGAACAATATGAAGTACGTAAATAACAACATTCACAATTTTATTTTATTACCATCATTTGTATTGAGTTTCATTCATACATATATATATGTATTGACCCCCTTCTTCAAATTAGATGTTTCGGAAGCGGGATGAACTCCTAGCACCAGCTCGCATGCGAGCAATTCAAGAGGTATTGGCGGCATTCTTTCTTGACCAAGTGATCGCTGAAGACGGAGAATACTATGTGGACCATGAGTCCGTATGATTATATTTGTAAGAGATAATTATTGTATATATCTAGCCGGTAGTGTCGGATAGATATACGAGAACTTGTTGTTCGACCAATCTCTCGGAGAAGGAGAGGTGGTCGATACCACTTCTCTCTGTATGCATATATGTTCATGATGATCTTCTGTTTCCTTCGTTTGCTTACTAGCTAACTAGCGTGTCTAGTCCTCTCTATGTTGGGGAACGTTGCAGAAAATTAAAATTTTTCCTACGGTTTCACCAAGATCCATCTATGAGTTCATCTAAGCAACGAGTCTAGGGAGAGAGTTTGCATCTACATACCACTTGTAGATCGCGTGCGGAAGCTTGCAAGGTGATGATGTAGTCGTACTCGACGTGATCCAAATCACCGATGACCTGCGCCGAACGGACGGCACCTCCGCGTTCAACACACGTACGGAACAGCCACGTCTCCTCCTTCTTGATCCAGCAAGGAAGGGAGGAGAGGTTGAGGGAGATGGCACCAGCAGCAGCACGACGGCGTGGTGTTGGTGGAGCTGCAGTACTCCGGCAGAGCTTCGCTAAGCACTATGGAGGTGGAGGAGGTGTTGGGGAGGGAGAAGAAGGCAACCAAAGGCCAGGGCGTTCAGGTGTGAAGTCCCTCCTCTCCCCCCACTATATATAGGGGTGCCAAGGGGGGGTGGCCGGCCCTAGGAGATCAAATCTCCTAGGGGGTGCGGCGGCCAAGGGGGGTTTTCCCTCCCCCCAAGGCACCTAGGAGGTGCCTTACCCTCCTAGGACTCTTGCCCCCCTTGAACCCTAGGCGCATGGGCCTATGTGGGGCTGGTGCCCTTGGCCCATTAGGCCAAGGCGCACCCCCACACAGCCCATGTGCCCCCCCGGGACAGGTGGACCCACCCGGTGGACCCCCGGGACCCTTCCGGTGGTCCCGGTACAATACCGATAACCCCGAAACTTGTCCCGATGCCCGAAACAGGACTTCCCATATATAAATCTTTACCTCCGGACCATTCCGGAACTCCTCGTGACGTCCGGGATCTCATCCGGGACTCCGAACAACATTCGGGTTACTGCATATACATATCCCTATAACCCTAGCGTAACTGAACCTTAAGTGTGTAGACCCTACGGGTTCGGGAGACATGCAGACATGACCGAGACTCTCTCAGTCAATAACCATCAGCGGGATATGGATACCCATGATGGCTCCCACATGCTCCTCGATGTTGTCATCGGATGAACCACTATGTCGAGGATTCGATCAAACCCTGTATGCAATTCCCTTTGTCAATCGGTACGTTACTTACCCGAGACTCGATCGTCGGTATCCCAATACCTTGTTCAGTCTCGTTACCGGCAAGTCACTTTACTCGTACCGTAATGCATGATCCCGTGTCCAACACCTTGGTCACATTGAGCTCAATATGATGATGCATTACCGAGTGGGCCCAGAGATACCTCTCCGTCATACGGAGTGACAAATCCCAGTCTCGATCCGTGTCAACCCAACAGCTACTTTCGGAGATACCTGTAATGTACCTTTATAGTCACCCAGTTACGTTGTGACGTTTGGTACACCCAAGGCATTCTTACGGTATCCGGGAGTTACACGACCTCATGGTCGAAGGAAGAGATACTTGACACTTGCAAAGCTCTAGCAAAACGAACTACACGATCTTTTATGCTATGCTTAGGATTGGGTCTTGTCCATCACATCATTCTCCCAATGATGTGATCCCGTTATCAATGACATCCAATGTCCATAGTCAGGAAACCATGACTATCTGTTGATCACAACGAGCTGGTCAACTAGAGGCTTACCAGGGACATTGTGTGGTCTAAGTATTCACACGTGTATTACGATTTCCGGATAATACAGTTATAGCATGAATAAAAGACAATTATCATGAACAATGAAATATAATAATACTTTTATTATTGCCTCTAGGGCATATTTCCAACAGTCTCCCACTTGCACTAGAGTCACCAATCTAGTTACATTGTGATGAATCGAACACCCATAGAGTTCTGGTGTTGATCATGTTTTGCACGTGAGAGAGGTTTAGTCAGCGGATCTGCGACATTCAGATCCGTGTGCACTTTGCAAATCTCTATGTCTCCATCTTGAACATTTTCACGGATGGAGTTGAAATGACGCTTGATGTGCCTGGTCTTCTTGTGAAACTTGGGCTCCTTTGCGAGGGCAATAGCTCCAGTGTTGTCACAGAAGAGTTTGATTGGCCCCGACGCATTGGGTATGACTCCTAGGTCGGTGATGAACTACTTCACCCAAATCGCTTCATGTGCTGCCTCCGAGGCTGCCATGTACTCCGCTTCACACGTAGATCCCGCCACGACGCTCTGCTTGCAGCTACACCAGCTTACTGCTCCACCATTCAACATATACACGTATCCGATTTGTGACTTAGAGTCATCCGGATCTGAGTCGAAGCTAGCGTCGACGTAACCCTTTACGACGAGCTCTTCGTCTCCTCCATAAACGAGAAACATGTCCTTTGTCCTTTTCAGGTACTTCAGGATATTCTTGACCGCTGTCCAGTGTTCCTTGCCGGGATTACTTTGGTATCTTGCTACCAAACTTACGGCAAGGTTTACATCGGGTCTGGTACACAGCATGGCATACATAATAGATCCTATGGCTGAAGCATAGGGGATGACACTCATCTCTTCTTTATCTTTTGCCGTGGTCGGTGACTGAGCTGAGCTCAGTCTCATACCTTGTAACATAGGCAAGAACCCCTTCTTGGACTGATCCATTCTGAATCTCTTCAAAATCTTATCAAGGTATGTACTTTGTGAAAGACCTATGAGGCGTCTCGATCTATCTCTATAGATCTTGATGCCTAATATATAAGCAGCTTCTCCAAGGTCCTTCATTGAAAAACTCTTATTCAAGTAGGCCTTAATGCTGTCCAGAAATTCTATATTATTTCCCATCAGGAGTATGTCATCTACATATAATATGAGAAATGCTACAGAGCTCCCACTCACTTTCTTGTAAACGCAGGCTTCTCCATAAGTCTGCATAAACCCAAACGCTTTGATCATCTCATCAAAGCGAATGTTCCAACTCCGAGATGCTTGCACCAGTCCATAAATGGATCGCTGGAGCTTGCATACTTTGTTAGCGTTCTGAGGATCGACAAAAACTTTCCGGCTGCATCATATACAGTTCTTCCTTAAGATGCCCGTTAAGGAATGCTGTTTTGACGTCCATCTGCCATATCTCATAATCATAGTATGCGGCAATTGCTAACATGATTCGGACGGACTTTAGCTTCGCTACGGGAGAGAATGTCTCGTCGTAGTCAATCCCTTGAACCTGTCGATAACCCTTAGCGACAAGTCGAGCTTTATAGATGGTAACATTACCATCCGCGTCCGTCTTCTTCTTAAAGATCCATTTGTTTTCTATCGCTCGCCGATCATCGGGCAAGTCTGTCAAAGTCCATACTTTGTTTTCATACATGGATTCTATCTCGGATTTCATGGCTTCAAGCCATTTGTTGGAATCCGGGCCCGTCATTGCTTCTTCATAGTTCGAAGGTTCATTGTTGTCTAACAACATGATTTCCAGGACAGGGTTGCCGTACCATTCTGGTGCGGAACGTGTCCTTGTG
Source organism: Triticum dicoccoides (assembly GCF_002162155.2). Taxonomy (NCBI): domain Eukaryota; kingdom Viridiplantae; phylum Streptophyta; class Magnoliopsida; order Poales; family Poaceae; genus Triticum; species Triticum dicoccoides. The sequence continues at coordinate 691,103,362 of NC_041392.1, read as the reverse complement.
GACCTACGAAGTTCAGCAGTAATGTCAGGACCCCGACTCGATGTCACATCGATCTAGCTGGTAACACCTCATATCACTTTGCGGCCTCACGCACGGTATCCCCACGGGTGTCGTCTTACCTTTTCCCGGGACCGTTTGCGCCTTTTGGCTCACGTATATGATAGTGTCGCTAGCATCCATATGATAAAGAGCCCGGGCTGACATGACTAGTTGTAAACCCAAAGTGGCACAGACTTACAGGGACAGGCATCCATGACCCAGCTTCGATCGTGTCGGTCATCAGCAAGTGGGTCCGGGCTGTAGCACTGGGCTAGCAGGACTCCGGTAAACCGGGCTGTAGCGGGCTAACAGGACTCCGGTACTCAAAGCGTGACATTTCCCCGAAGGGACAGACACAGGAACGAAGAAGGACACATGCCGGCCAGCCTAAGTGTTCCAGAGCAGTAGCAAGCTACCATGGCTCAGCGGTAACACTAGGAGACATTTCCCGGTAAGAGAGGCTACTAAAGATAAACAACTAGATAGTCAGATCCCACACATACCAAGCATTTCAGTCATACACACAATATGCTCGATATGTGCAAATACAACGAAGCATCACAACATGACTCTATGACACAAGTACTTTATTTAAGGCTCAGTGAGCCATACATA